>NC_134273.1:36895765-37200226 GCF_031893055.1 Leptodactylus fuscus
ACTTGTAGACTTGCCATAGTCCAGTTCCTGTATTCTGAGGTTGTGGCTCCATTAATCGCTGAGCTGCTGTAGTCCATCTCGCTGTCCGCTGTTGATCCCACCGCTGCCAACCAGTTGTCACGGAGCAAAGGTATACGTCTTCCTCCGGATGGTCTTTTGAATCAACACGGACGCAAGAGGTCGGGAGACAACAGCAATTTATTGTAATCCACAAAGTTAGTAGCCGGCAGCGGTCACATCAACCGTAATAACAATAAGTCCACAGAAGTCACAATCCAATGATAACTTTGGTTCCTTGGTCCTGTAACTATATCCTGGCTCTCTGCAGAGCTGTGCACAGGCCGGCTAACACATACTAACTCCAGCTACAACTATATACTAAGACTGTTACTTCCTCTATCTGTGGGTGGGGAGGGCTGAGTCACAGATCCTTCCCCCCTCACCTATACCAAGGAGAGCAGACTCCCTGTCTCCTGTGGACAATGCACCGTCCAACATCTTCTTGGAGACACTGATCAGATTATCTCCACCCATTGTCCTCACTGGTCCTCACTAGTTAGAGGTATTTGCATACAATGTGCTAACACACTAGACCCTAATCAGCCAACTACACACTGATGTTTACAACAGGTTAGAGAATACATTCCACATGAAATATATATTACACATTGCCTATAGTATAGACTCTAACCATCCCGTGACAATAAGTATATTACATTCTAAACCTAACATTATATATATATACAAACCTGGATGTTTCTTATTCCTTCAATCACATAATCGCTGCTTATCGGAGACAAGGCATAAAAGAGCAAAGAAAGTCTCAGCATAAGACGAGCCATTTTGCAAATGAATTTTGGCTGATGGAACCTAAACTATAACAAACTGTCGGAGAAACCAAGTTAATAAGTAACAGCATGTATATTTTGTATAAGACCATCCTGTCAACATCATGCGGGGCACTGACCTATATGTAACAATCTATGTTTAAGGAGGACCTTTCACGTCCTCATTGGTGTGTGGTATTATACACTCCTAGAAAGCTGACAGTGCAATGAACTCAGCGCCCTTTCGGCTTTCCTGGTATGCTCCCTGGTGCTGGAGATATCGGTGCCGTTACTTTTGGCTCCAATATCTCACCACAGTCAGAAAGACATGCCTTACAGCCTAGCGTCATCACAGGACAGTGAAGAACACCCCCCCCCACACACACACACACACACACACCTTCCCCAACTGTACAAGGCTAAGGAACAGTGCAGTAGGTCGGCATAGAAAAAATACACCTGCCCTAATGTGTTCTGAAAACAGATGTAACAGTTGTTACAAATACGCACGAATGAGGCATTAAGGGGATTCTATCATTAGAATCGGCTATTCTTCCCCTACCTTTAGATGTCTTCTCCGTGCCTCTGTTCCTTAGATATCCCGGCTTTCGTCTGGAGGTGAACAAGAAGAAGGTGGCGCTGGATAGTTTTCTCGCAGCACTGGAGACGCCCCCAGTGCTCCGAGAAGACTAATAAGTATGTGGACGAAAACTGGGATATCTAAGAAACGGCGGCATGGAGAAGACATCTAAAGGTAGTGTGTTTAGCTTGAAACAGGATTCTATTGATAGAATCCCTTTAATATGTACGTTAAAACTTTAGATGTTCCATTGCGTGCACTTAAAACTGCTTTTTTTTTTTATGTCACAGGAGACGCATGTTATCTAAATGTGCCTTGCCTTTCACAAAAATGCAGCTACATCAAAAAAGTCCTGCATTTTTTCAGTGCATTTTTACGTGCACCAAACAGAAACATCTAAGGCTCCACATAGCAGGATGCAGCAAAAAAAAAAAAAAAGCACTGCGGGAAAAACCACGGCAGAAACGCATTGTGGTTTTTCCCGCAGCACTTTTCACAGAAAGTTCAGAGGTTTCCTCTATGGACTTTCTGCTTCAATTATACCTATGGGGAAACTGCTAGCGTTTCTGAAGGTAAAATTGTCCGCTCCACGTATTTTCTAGTAAAGTGGGGATAGGATTCGCTAGAATCTCATCCACTTTGCTGTGACTGTAAAACACTGCGATTTTTTCCATGCCATTTACGCCATATGGGGCTCCAGCCTAAATGCATACCTCCCAACCGTCCCGATTTCCGCGGGACATTCACGATTTGGGTGACATGTCCCGTGGTCCCGGTTGGAGGGAGGTATGTCCCGATTTCAACTCAGATCTGCGTCCAGAGGACGCAGATCTGAGTTGAACACATATGCGGCTGGGGGAAGAGATGGAAGGGACATGAATCTGGAGGCAGAGATGGAAGGACATGAATCTGGGGGCAAAGATGGAGGGGACATGAATCTGGGGGCAGAGATGGAGGGCAGAGAATGGAGGGGACATGAATCTGGGGGCAGAGATGGGGGACATGAATCTGGGGGCAGAGATGGAGGGGGGACATGAATCTGGGGGCAGAGATGGGGGGACATGAATCTGGGGGCAGAGATGGGGGACATGAATCTGGGGGCAGAGATGGAGGGGGGACATGAATCTGGGGGACATGAATCTGGGGGCAGAGATGGAGGGACATGAATCTGGGGGCAGAGATGTGGGGACATGAATCTGGGGGCAGAGATGGAAGGGGGACATGAAACTGGGGGCAGATGAAGGGTGTATATGAAACTGGGGGAGATAGAGGGGGGGACATATAATTTACGGGTGACTGTAGGAGGATTATACTGTGTGCGGGCACATGAAAAATTAACGAGTGGGCGGAGTCAACACAAAAGTGGGTGGGGCTAAATTTGCCTCGGCGCGCTACGCGTGCCGCACATTTTGTCCCTCTTTCGGTTCTTCAAAAGTTGGGAGGTATGCTAAATGCCATAAATGCAGGTTCCATCTCTGGGTGCAACAGTCACATGAGTAATGTATGTGACATTATTGCGGCTGGAGGTTTAACAGGTAAAAGTAATGGTTATTTTATTTTATACTATTGCTGGTAAACCCCATCTACAGCCTTTCTGGATTATTTTGCCTGTTTCATAGTAAATGTGCACAAACCATTGTAAATAACCTTTGCTGTTTGCACAGTCCAGTAACTGTCACTAAGATCATTGATCCCAAAATGCTATGTGAACTGTGTAACCTAACTATACTATAGCACAAAGATAATAAACTAATATTATAGCTGTAGTACAGGGATTATGAATATATATTATAGCTGTAGTACAGGGATTATGAATGTATATTGTAGCTGTAGTACACAGATTATGAACTGATATTTGTTCTGTCCCCACATGAGGCGAATGAAGATGTGGCAGGTGGATAGGGGCTGGGAGAGGTCCTACCTTCGTTTCCTCAATGCAGGGCAGACAGGACCATGTTGCTCAGCGTCCGGAGAGATGATGCACATCAGGAATGGTGAAGTTCAGGCTTGTTTATTTGGAAGACTGGACATACAGCATGTGATGGAAATGCAGCACTTCTCCAGGAATACAGGTGTAACAAGCAGGATGGTACAGCAAGTGTGAGCAACTACTCATAAGTGAAGTTTGTGATAAGTGAGTGTGAGTATGTGTGGTCGAAAACTGATGCCTTCTGCTGCTCAGTCCAAGGGTGTCTCTCCCAGAGAAAATGGAGACTAATGATAAGTGAAAACAGGAAACAGTTACCCTGAACCAGGAAGTGAAGGCATGTACAGAATTAACTACAGGCTGTCATACAGAAAAAGGACAGCAGGTGGCAGCAAGCATTAAAAAGAATACAATCTATGAATGAACGGTATGATTATATCTGGATGAAACAGCACACTCCCCGTCTGAAATTCCGTAAGGGATTTCACTATATATATTTTTTAAAGTCCAATAACCTAGAAAACAAACACAAATATGCATACAATGTAATAATAACTTCAAACGAGGTAAATGACAGGCAGTTCCTGAGATAATCCAAAGATACCCATCTTCGGATCGGAGAAGCCGCACTAGGCCAAACTATCTCCGACCCAGTTGTAATCCAATGAACGAAGTACTAGGGTAGTGTTCTGTTCATGGTTCATCCTACCGGAATGTCCTCAACTGGTAGTATCAGTACGAGCTCGTGGATTGGCCTCTGAAATATCTTAGGTTCACCTTTCCTAAGGACCTTCAGCTCCACCTTCCGGACCTTACCGTCTTGACTTGGGAAAGTCTTTGTAACGATTCCCATAGGCCAGTCGATTCTTTGAGCTTGTGGTTCCTTCATTAGCACCACGTCTCCTTCTTTCAAGTTTGGTTTATTCTGTCGCCATTTTCTTCTTCCTTGGAGAATCACGAGATATTCCTTTCTCCACCGGTTCCAAAAGTAATCAGCGAGGTATTGCACCCGTTTCCATTGCTTCTGATAGGTGTTTGCGTGAGTAAACTCTTCGCTGATGGTTAGTGGGTTCCCAGTCTTTTGGGTGAGAAGAGTAGCTGGCGTAAGAATGGTCGACATTTCGGGATCCATTGACACTGGGACGAGTGGTCTTGAGTTGATTATGGCCGAAACTTCAGCCAGGAGAGTGACCAGAGTCTCATGGGTGAGCCTTGAAGAGTTCACGTCCATAAGCATAGAGTTTAGGATGTTGCGTGAGATTCCAATCATTCTTTCCCAGGAACCTCCCATGTGAGAACTATGTGGAGGATTGAAGATCCAGGTACAACCTCTTTCTGCCAATTGATCCTGAATTGGCTTGATGTTGATATCCAGATCTCGACAAGCACCAATGAAGTTGCTTCCACGGTCGGACCTTAACTGTTTCACTGGTCCTCTGATCGCTAGAAAACGCCGGAGAGCGTTGATCAGGCTGGAAGTGTCCATAGACTCTATTACCTCTATGTGGACAGCACGTACACTCATACAAGTGAATAATACAGCCCAACGTTTGCTGTTGGCATACCCGCCTCGAGTTTTGCGTGCGGATATCATCCATGGCCCAAAGACGTCTAGGCCAACGTAGGTGAAAGGCGGTTCGGCACTCAGTCTGTCAGAGGGCAGGTCAGCCATTTGTTGATGTACCTGTTTTCCCCTGGTTTTACGACATTGAACACAGCGATGTAGTGCTCCTGCTACACGTCTTTTCATACCTATGATCCAAAGTCCTGCAGACCGTAATTTGCCTTCTGTAATCTGCCTGCCTTGGTGTTCGGTTTTTTCATGAAAGTGCCGGATTAATAGATCAGTGATATGATGTTTACTGGGTATGATGCAAGGATGTTGCTCTGAAGCCACAATCTTGGCTTGATTCAAACGACCACCGACTCTCAGCAAACCAAAACTGTCCATCACTGGATTTAAATGAGCAATGGGGCTTTTGAGAGGGATTTGCTGCTTGTGGTATAGGCATTTCCATTCAGTACTGAATACGCTCTGCTGGACGCAACGTATTATAAGGGACTCACAGTGAGAAATGTCCTCGGCAGAGAGTGGTTTATGGCAAACATGCCAACCGTGACAGTCTTTGTCTTCATGTGAGTTGTTATAAGATCTCGCAATGTGGACTAACCTTGCTATAGACTTGACAAGTTTCATCCAATTGGAGAAGCGTTCAAAGCGTTGGCAACCGAGGCTAGAGGTTGTTTTAGTGTTTGTTGTCAAAGCACTAACCTCGGAGCGGACTTCTGGGTCACCATCCGGATCCTGAATGCTGAAGACTTCCTGGACACATTCACTTCCCTTCTGTTCCAACAGAAACTTAGGACCTGAAAGCCAAGAAGAGTTAGCGAAGGAACTTATAGACATACGTCTAGTGGCATGGTCAGCTGGATTAAGTTCGGATGGGATATAGTACCATTGTTCGGGCTTGGAAGATCTCCTTATTCTCTCAATGCGGTTACTGACGTACACATAGAAGCGTCTTGTTTGGTTGTAGATGTAACCTAAGACGATCTTACTGTCACTGTAGTATTGTACGTTATCTATGTTGACGTCCAGCTCGTGCTGTATAAAGTCTGCGAGTTCTACTGCAAGCACGGTGCCACAGAGCTCAAGCCTGGGAATAGTGTGTTCAGGCTTAGGAGCCAACTTAGCTTTGCCGAAAACAAACCCAACGTGATCTTGATTGTCGGGTCCCGTTACCTTCAGATAGGCAACTGCTGCAATGGCCTCCATGGATGCATCCGAGAACACATGAAGTTCCCTTCTAGTGCTAGCAGCGAGTGAGGTTCTGGCGTAACATCTTGGTATATGGATTTCATCCAAGGCACACAAAGATTGTTTCCAGGTTTCCCATTTTGATTCCTTATCAGGGGGAAGTGGGGCATCCCAGTCTTTGACTGTTTCGGAAAGTTGTCGCAGAAGAGATTTACCTTGTATGGTTATTGGTGCTACGAATCCCAGCGGGTCGTATAAGCTATTCACCACTGACAGGACACCACGTTTAGTGAATGGTTTATCTGCGCAATTGATTTGGAAACTAAAGGTATCGGCTGACAGGTTCCACCTCAAGCCTAGGCTTCTCTGCACAGGTGGACAATCTGATCCCAGGTCTATGTCCTTGAATACTGGAGCGTAGTCACTCGACTCAAAGGCTCTCATGACAGCCGGACTGTTTGAAGCAATTTTGTGCAGTCTAAGATTAGCTCGGTACAGCATACCTTGGGTCCTCTTGAGTAGGTCGATCGCCGCTTCTTCTGTGGGTAGAGATTTTAGTCCATCATCTACATAGAAGTCTTTCTCTACAAAGTCTCTGGCGTCTATTCCATATTCGGACTCTCCTTCTTGTGCGGTTCTCCGCAGACCATAGGTTGCCACTGCGGGGGAAGGGCTGTTCCCGAATACGTGCACCCTCATGCGATACTCCACCATCTCTTTGTTGGGGTCATTGTCCTTGTACCACAGGAACCTGAGGAAATTCCTATGGTCCTCTCTGACTATGAAACAGTGAAACATCTGTTCAATGTCAGCGGTGATGGCAATGGGCTCTTTCCGGAACCTCATCAACACTCCTACTAGGTTATTTGTTAGATTAGGACCTGTGAGGAGGACATCGTTGAGAGATACGCCTTGATGTTTGGCACTTGAATCAAAGACAACTCTAATTTGCTTAGGTTTCCGTGGGTGATACACTCCGAATGAGGGTAGGTACCAGCACTCTTCATTTTCCTTTAAGAGAGGCGCTGGCTCCGCATGGTTATTCCGGAATATTTTGCTCATAAAGGTGATAATGTGTTCTTTCATCTCTGGTTTGTTGCTAAGTGTACGCTGGAGGGAGTTGAATCTGGACAAAGCTTGTTCACGATTGTTCGGGAGTCTTACCCTGGTGGCTCGGAAGGGTAAGGGAAAAACCCAGTGATTAGTCTTGTCTTTAAGGAACTCATTGTCCATTATCCTGACAAATTCCTTGTCTTCCATTGATGGGGCTACCTTGTTGTCATCCTTAGTTGTATGAAACACTGATTTTCCCAAGTCGTCTGCATAGGGAGAAGGAATGGCATCAGGTAGTTGTACGGGATCTGGGGGCTTCTCTTTCACATCATAGTGACGAGGGCATGGTTTGCAGAAAGTAGTTCGACCGTCCCGGCGTACATAGGTCTTAAAGGAATCAACACATGTTCGGTCCAAGCACACATTTCCTATGATTACCCACCCTAAGTCAAGTCTCTGTGCGTAGGGGGCGTAGTCAGGACCATTGCACTGTTGGCGGACCTTATGTATCCTTAAGTTGTCTCTGCCAAGCAGAAGTAGTATTTCAGCGTCTGTATCCATAGGTGGGATAACGTTGACTAGGTGCCTTAGGTGTGGTTGATGGAACGCAGCTTCTGGGGTAGGAATCTCATCCCTTTGGTTTGGTATTTGATCGCATTCAATTAGAGTAGGTAGGGGTATTTCTACGCCTCCATTGATGGGAGAAGCGATGAAACCTTGTGCCCTCCTGCCACTAGTTTCTATGCGGCCTGAGCAAGTGTTCAGAGTGTAGGGCATCGCTGGTCCTTTGATTCCAAAGACTTCAAAGAACTTAGGTCCAGCTAGGGATCGATTGCTCTGATCATCAATGATGGCATACATTTTTACTGCATTCTCTGGTTGCCCTTCTGGATAAACTCTGATTAGGCATATCCTAGCACAACATTTATCACTTTGGCTCTCCCCACATACTTCTGAGCATGAGCAGGAGACCGCTGTGGTAGACTTGGTGTTAGCCTGTGGCTCCCCGCCATGGCTTGTAGCCGGACTAGAGGTAACTGCGACTGCTGGATCGCTGGTGGCTGAGGTTGGATGCAAAGCTGATGGGTGTTTGTCACTATGACACTCTTCACACTTAATGGCAGATTTGCAGTCCTTGGCCATGTGTTCTAAAGAGGCGCAGCACTTGAAACACACCCCAAGTTCACTGAGTATTTTCTTGCGCTCCAGCATAGTTTTGGACCTGAAGCCTCTACATTTGTTCAACGAGTGTGGTTTTTTGTGAATGGGACACTCACGATTGAAAGATTTATCTCTTGAGGAAACAGTGTGCTGTTTATCAGTGGGTACCGCAGGTAGTGGCAGGTTAGTCTTTCTGACACTTACACTGCTCTTCAAATCCTTGCGTTTATGTGTGACGCTTTCATACCTTGGTGAGGATGTTGCTGTGGCTGCGGTGTTAGACTCCAGGAAGTCTAGGCTAGGGTCATTCCTCATTTGGGCCTGTTCGTCGATGAACTTGCAGAATTGAATGAATGGAGGAAAGGTGACATCATGTGACCGTTTGTACCTGGAGACACATACCGCCCACTTCTCTTGCAGACTATGTGGCAGCTTTGAGACGATTGGGTTCACCCCATGGGCGGTGTCTAGGTAGCACAATCCAGACAGACGAGGATCTTTTTTTGCAAGTTCCAGCTCCATAAGCAGATCACTCAAGTCCAGAAGCTTGTGGGCTTCCTTAAGGTTGATCCTTGGAACATTTTGCAGTCTCTTGAATAGGGACCTTTCTATGGCTTCAGCGCTACCGTAGGTTCTTTCGAGTCTTAGCCAAGCAGCAGCGAGACCTGATTCCGCTTGCCCCACATAGACGGTCCGAAGACTTTTGATACGGTTTGAGGAGTCAGGACCCAACCATTTAACCATAAGGTCGAGTTCCTGTTCCGCAGATAGGTTGAGGTCGGCAATGGCGGCCTTGAAGGTAGCCTTCCAGGCTCTGTAGTTCTCTGCACAATCATCAAACTTTGAGAGGCTGGTACTGATCAGCTCTCTGCTCACCATAAACCTGGCAAATTCAGACATGTCTGATCCTTCACTCCTTGTTGCCGTGTTAGCTTGTGGTGCTCCTTGGGCGTATAAGCTGTGTGGCGTGAAAGGGTGAATTGCTCCTGGGTAGAATGATGTCGCTGCAGGGTTGAGCTGTGGTTTAACCTCTGGAGATTTCGATGACTGCGGCTTGAACTGTGGAGATGGGCTGGAATGCGTCTTGTGGTCGTCTTGTGATGATTGCTGCTCCTGAGGGGACACATTATGGCATTGGTCTTGGGTCTCTGCAGATGCTGTGGGTAACACTGGCACCGTAGGTTGGGCTGACTTGGATGTTTCCACATTGTCGGGTAGAATGTCACTGGAGAAGGCATGTGCTGCAGATATCTGTCTCTGTACGTAGACTCTGGTACGAACGGCTGGATCATCTTCTTCCAGTGGTGGTAGGCAAATTGGGTCGAGGTTTTGCTTCAAAGCTTGCTCGAGTATTGTTACTTCAGCTAATGCAATTTTTTCCTCCATTTCTGTTTGAAGGATCTTTGCTTTGGCTTCTGCCTCTGCCTCTGCCATTGCTTTCTTGGCTTCTGCCTCCGCCTCTGCTCTCTTGGCTTTTGCCTCTGCCTCTGCTTTCTTTTCTGCGTAGGAACGTCTTAGTTTGGATCGCTCTGCGTTTAAACGAGCCTCTAGAATTCTGTCGCTGAGGGCAGAAGTTCTTGAGCAGGATGATCTGTATGATCGAGAAGAGTGCTTGGATGAGCCTGACCTGTTAGATCTGGCTTCTTGCAGATAAGTGATATGGAGCTCTGCTTTATCTTTGGCATCTTGCACAGCAGCATCCCTTTCTCTGTTTGTGGAATCTGCTTTGCTTAGCTCTGATAAGGCTTCATCAATATTAGAGTCTTTTAGGAAGGCAGCGTACCTTGTGGATAACCTCTTGTACCTTCCATGGGTCGCATCTAGCCGTTTTATAGTGTCCTGTAGGCTAGCTGCATCATTTTTGTGGCGTTGGATGCTTGACATGAGGGAGGTGACTCGTTCCCATAGGTCATGCAGGTTGTCATTGAACTCATCCTTCATGTAATGGTAGTTCTCAAGGACCTTTATGGTTGGCTTAAGAGAGCGTACAGGTCGTGAGTCTTGGCCTGCTTCTGGTGCTGACTCTACTTCCCGTTCTTCATGGTAAGCAGTATCGGGTTGTATTTGATCTGTTTCAACACTGGGAGACAATGCAGAGTCCTTTTCGGCCATTTTGGTTTAAGGTGCGCTGTCTCTTTAAGAAACTGGACTTTTGAATTGGGGCCTGGAAACCGCAGTGCAGCTTAATTAAGGTGTTCTGACAAGATTCCCAAGCTGTTTTGGAGAATCATGGGGTATTGCAGTCCGACAATCTGCATCAATGTTGTATAACATACAGAGAGTCTCTATACACAATGCAGACTAGGGTGACACTGCAGACAGTTTCTTAGCAGAGCAGAGTTGTGATATATGGGCAGGCAGAGGGGTTACTACAGGTTGGGGCCGGGCTTTAAGGCAGTTTTCGACTGTTCTGTCCCCACATGAGGCGAATGAAGATGTGGCAGGTGGATAGGGGCTGGGAGAGGTCCTACCTTCGTTTCCTCAATGCAGGGCAGACAGGACCATGTTGCTCAGCGTCCGGAGAGATGATGCACATCAGGAATGGTGAAGTTCAGGCTTGTTTATTTGGAAGACTGGACATACAGCATGTGATGGAAATGCAGCACTTCTCCAGGAATACAGGTGTAACAAGCAGGATGGTACAGCAAGTGTGAGCAACTACTCATAAGTGAAGTTTGTGATAAGTGAGTGTGAGTATGTGTGGTCGAAAACTGATGCCTTCTGCTGCTCAGTCCAAGGGTGTCTCTCCCAGAGAAAATGGAGACTAATGATAAGTGAAAACAGGAAACAGTTACCCTGAACCAGGAAGTGAAGGCATGTACAGAATTAACTACAGGCTGTCATACAGAAAAAGGACAGCAGGTGGCAGCAAGCATTAAAAAGAATACAATCTATGAATGAACGGTATGATTATATCTGGATGAAACAGCACAATATTATAGTTTTAGTACATGGATTATGAGTGTATATTATAGCTGTAGTACACAGATTATGAATTGATATTGCAGCTGTAGTTCCATGATTATGAATGTATATTATAGCTGTAATACAGGGATTAGGAATATATATTATAGCTAAAGTACAGGGATTATGAACTGATATTGTAGCTGTAGTACAGGGATTAGGAATATATATTATAGCTATAGTACAGGGATTATGAATGTATATTGTAGCTGTAGTACACGGATTATCCTATTAATATTATAAAGGTGAAATTTTGTGAGTTTGGATGTTTGTGGGTTTGTGTGTTTGGATGTTTGTTCCTCAATCACGCAAAACCGTACATTTCATATGACATACCTTTTACACACGACTAAAACCTTACGCGCGCCTATATTTACCCACTTCTACAATCACCGCAGATGAAGTCGCGGGTACCAGCTAGTATGAGATAAATGCCACGTCCCTTAAGGGGACATTAAACTGTGTGGGGACCACAAGGTGCAAGATACCGTGTCAAAGCCACTATAGGAGCATTATAAATTATTGGGGCACAAAGAGACATGAATGGGAATTAACAGAGCTAAAGTGGTAGTGGGCCCACTTTTGCCATTGCTGAATTGTCCTATGAAGAGCTCTCCAAGGTAGAAGTTTCTGATATCACTCACCCATAGGATCGGTGATAAATGTATGAACACTGGCGATCCAACCGCTGAGACTAAAAGGAGACAAAGGGTTAAGTTTCCATACCTATTAATGCTTACAACTTACTCCATACTTCTGGATATGCTACTCCATTTACTCCTAGCCGATGACTGATAAAGGTCTGATGTTTAGGCCGAAACGTCTTATCATTTCTGTCAATTTTGCAGATATATGCAGGTAAGTGTTAATCCAACACAGGTCCGGTTCCGCGCTCACTCAGTAATGAATGAATAACAATAGGTTGAAGTAGATTCAACAAACAGTTTTATTATAGCAAGATAACGCGTTTCGGGGCCAATAGATTTAGACAAAATACTCCAACCCTTCATCAGATCTATAAAGCAAGAATGAGACTAATCACTACATACATCCAAAGAACCGGACCTGTCTTGGATTAACACTTACCTGTATGTGTCTAGTTGACCTTGTGTCGTGTACCGGTAGGCGCTGCTACCTTTGCTTAGTCCTCCAAATGCACAGGGGTGCGTATATGACGGTTATTGCTTCCTAAATATCTATCTGGAACTTGGAGAAGCGCGGTCACTCTTGCATAAATTTGTTATTGCGCCAATTATGCAGATATATTAAAATTTTGGAGTATTTAAGCATCTACTGAACGAGTACCTAAGTTTTCTTGTGATTAAAGGGGTTGTCCCATCACAAGGATCCTATCTATACTGCTAGTTTATGTGGATTGAAGACTTTTCCTAAATGCATTGCTTTATCAAAACTGCTTTGTTTGGCCGCTATCTTAATTTATTCACTCCATTTCTAAGGCCCTTGGGATTATCTGCTCATTTGTCAAGTGATGTGGCTGTGGGATTTCTGAGCTCTTATCAGTCAGTTTAATTGAATTTGGCTGATAAGGGCTGAGATAGGGAGTCTGTTACCTCTGTATCAGGGGCGTAACTACCGTGGTAGCAGCAGTAGCAGCTGCCACAGGGCCCGGGCCATTAGGGGGCCCGGTGACAGCCGCTACCGCTGCGGGTTTTTTTTTAAATAGTCCGTTACAGGCCCCATTCACTTGCCGATCCTGGCTGGGCCGGGATCGGCAAGTGACACCGCGGGCCCCACAAACACTATCATTATACTCGGGGGTCTTTGCAGACCCCCCTTCCCCCCAAAGGGTAAACTACCCCCCCTCTCCAGGCTCGCTCCCGTGCACTTAGCCCCTCCTCCCTCCCCCCTCAGAGCAGCAGATACATCACTTGACTTATGACCAGATAAGTCAAGGGATGTGTCAAAAAAAAATGAATAAAGTAAGATAATTTACAAACAAAGCAGTTTTGCTGAAGCAATGTATTTAGGAAAAGTCTTACATTCACATTAACAAGCAGTATAGATAGGATCCTTGTGTTGGGACAACCCCTTTAAATACAGTGGTGAAGCAGGGAGCCTTCTGCTCCCTGCTTCACCTTTCGGCCCCTGCCTCTTTCTCTCAATGTCTTGGGAGTAGTGGTTGCAATGTAGTGACATGAATAACATTGCATCTGCTGTTCCCTGAGGCATCCGGAAGTAGAGACAACATATAGAACAGCAGGGGAATGTGGTGAGATCCATTATACCGTGGGGGCACCAGGGGGGAAACATTATAATAAAGGCAACTGAAAGGTGACAAAGTGAGGGCAGCTGGAGGTGAACATTATACTGTGAGGGCAACTAGAGGAGGGACATTGTAATCTGAGGGCCACAATGAGGGGGCATTATAGGGTTAATATAAAGGGACATTAAACTGTGTGGGAACCACAATGTGCATGATACCATGTCAGAGCCACTATAGCAGTATTATAGAACCAAAGTGGTAGTGGGCGGTGCTGGTGGTGGATCTTACTATATGTACGTTGCGGCGTACTACATGCCACATAGTGTCCCATTAGTTAGTTGGGAGATATCCCAAGCACTTTGCTCTGTTGTCTCAGTCAGTCCTTGGAAGTAAATGGATCAGCAGTGATAACTGTGCACTAGAGTTCCATTCCCACAGCAATAGTGAGATCCCTCCTTCTCATGCTCGGTGGCGCCCCTAGTGGTTGTACTCCCAGCAGTCTTACATTAGTCATCTATCCTGGGGGGAAGGTGTTAAGTATGTTACACGATAACTCTATAACTTTATATTCCACATTTTTAATGAGTTTATTTGAAGCATCTCTCTCCGGGGATGAGCAGTCACACGGCACTACCAATTGTGTCCTGCAGATGTCGCTGTGTTCCCTAGTTCTACAGTTGTAAAGTTCTCGCTGTTCTAGCTGTTGTTTTCCGGTCTCCGTTCTCCGGTTGCTTGGTTACCGTGACGCTGCCGGAAGTTGTGGTCAGGAGCGGGGCTGTACGGTTCTACGGGGATGCCGTAAGTCGTAACCGGCATGGAGGAGCGCGAGCTACAGGCGGGGCTGGAGAATTACAGGATCAGCCGAGTGGTGGGCAAGGGGAGCTATGGTGAGGTCAGCCTGGCCACACACCGGGCAGAGAGCAAGCAGGTAATACGTGTGTGAGGTGGCATGTGCTATAGGATAGTGTGTAGCCACAGTGTATAATGCTGCAGTGCCCTGTCATGTGCTCACTCACTCTATATAATATTACATTGCCTGATATAATGCAGTTACATGGGCAGTCCTGCACAACCAGCACACAACGCCAGGGCATGCTGGGAGTTGTAGTTTCTCAATAGCACGAGAGCCAATGGAAGGTCCTAATATGACAAGGTTACTACATTGAGTGTGAAATATTAGGAAAAGCAGAAAATTGTTTAATAAAAATCTTAAATGTTCCGGCACTGCCGCTCCGTCCTGCTGTCTAAGGTCCCTAGGACCGAAAATGCTGAGGGCTCATTCACCATAGCCAGTCATTGCCCTCCGCAGTCACGTATTGTTCATACACATGTGACCAGCTGGCCACACAGTTACATGCCAGACATACACATAGTGGTCACATGACAGTGAGAGAGAATGTCACTATTTCCAATCCAGCAGGGTTGGGACAGTTGTCATGTATTATGATTTTTGGCTAAAATGCTGCCATCACACTAAACAAGCCATCCATGGAAGGTTTCACTGAGATTTTGTTATATTTTAGCAAAATTCGAAAGGTGTTCTTCAGCATGTGACAACAGATGATCAAATACACTGAAGTCACTTGTGATCAGTTTAATCCAAACTACTAAAATATTAAAATTAATATAGCAGCGAGTATTTGTGACTCCCAAATCTGCACCCCCATCTAGGAACAACACACAAATCAACCAAATTCAGAGAAATTAATAATAAAAATGAAAAGAAAATACATTGTTGGTTGAATTGGAAGAAAACTGCAATTCTATCAGCATGTTAGGCTGAGGCCCCACGTTGTGAAAACGCACCTTTTTTTGTCGCAGATTTTGCTGCATTTTTTAAACTAAAGTCAGGAGTGGATTCAACAGAACGGAAGTGTCTAAGTCAAGATCTTCCTTTAGATTTTTCATTCCTTCTCAAGCCACTCCTAATTTTGCCTTAAATAATTGCACCAAAATTTGCAACAAAAAAGCAGTGTTTCTGCAACATTGGGCCACAGCCTTATAGAGCAGGAGGAGCTGAGCAGATTATTTGTAAGAAAAGATTCAGTATAAGGGCTCGTTCACATCTGCGTCCGGTCTCTGTTCATGCAGGTTTCCTGCACAAAACTGAGCAGGAGACGGAAACCTGCAGGACTCTTTTATACCCATTCATTTGAATGGGTTTGAAAGATGTCCGGCCGTGAGCGCCGGTGAGCGTTTTATGCTCTCCGCCGCGAAACCGTCTTTTTTAAATTGGACACAGAGTCGGACATGCAGTACTCTGTGTTCGGTTTTAAAAAAAAAAACGGTGTCGCGGCGGAGAGCATAAAATGCACACACGGCTGGACCTGGTCTGACAGCTTTCTGTCTTCTGCATGCAGAAGACAGAAAGCTCAGAACGGAATCTGGGTGCTAGTGTGAACCTAGCGTATCCTGCTATTTATCCACTGAAAACTCAACTCGTTCATGGCAGGAAGGCAGTCAGTCACTGATGGGACCTCCTCCTTGACTTCTCAGCACAGAAGGAGAAGAGATTTTATTAATAATAGTAATGATAATAATAATAATGTTGTACTTCAATATACTTAAATAGGACCTTTCACCACTTGGGGCACATGCAGTTTTATATACTGCTAGAAAGCCGACAGTGCAATAGGAATGCCCCCCCAGTACTCCTCTATGAACGAGCACTATCAGGAGGGGAGGGAGGCATTCCTGCCCCTCTCACAGTAAAGCGCTATAGTCGCTACTGTGAGGAAGGGCGTTCCCGACTAATGGTGAAGAGCTACAGTACCGGCACCGATAGCTCTTCACCTGGAGCACAGAACATGAAAGCCGATAGTGCGCTGAATTCAGCTCACTGTCGGCTTTCTAGCGGTATATAAAACCACATGTGCCCCAAGTGGCGAAAGGTCCTCTTTAATCTCTTCCCAAAAACCTATACATTAATCTGCTGGACTCGACCTACTCTATAACATACTGTCTTCAGGTTGGACTGCATTTTCAGTGTAACAGGTTTCCTCTAAGACTATTTTGTTTGCATATTTAATAAGAATGGGGAATTTTTGAACTTTTAATTATTGATAATTTTTAAGAGAACAGGGAACAGCGCCGGAGCCCAGAGGACATGAGTAACACAGTTTTTAATGTTTGCTCACCCATCCTGGGTCCTCCTCTTATTATACTCCAGGGTCTTCCAATTCGGACTGTCAAGTTCTTAAGATCATCCAGTTTGTTCTTAGCTGCATCCATTACTATGGACATTGGTAATAATGTGTGTAGCCTCCAGATCCTGCAATGGTTGCCACTCATCTTTTCCAGAATACAATACTAGATGTGCACTGATCTGACCTATACTACCATACAGAGTTGCCATAAAGTAGCTTGGGAAGGTCAACTTCTGTTCATTGAGTCTTTTATGCCACAATCTGATTTACCATCGGTGATTGGTTTGTATTTTACTTTATTGTTTTTCTTTGTCACGTCTTATTCTGTGTTGTTTTTGAAGACTTTATTAATTCTTCAATTCTATCATTATGTCTTGTTCTTATTCAGTATGTGATTAAGAAACTGAGTCTCCGCAACGCTCCTCGGAGAGAACGGAAAGCCGCAGAACAAGAGGCCCAGCTCCTTTCTCAGCTGAAGCATCCGAACATCGTGGCATATAAGGAATCATGGGAGGCAGACGATGGCTTCCTCTATATTGTCATGAGCTTCTGTGAAGGGGGAGACTTGTACCATAAACTTAAGGAGCAAAAAAATAAACTTCTTCCAGAAAGCCAAATAGTGGAATGGTTTGTACAGATTGCAATGGCTCTGCAGGTATAGTAATATACCCATGGTTTACTTATGTGGGTTTGGGTGACTTATGAGCAGTACTGTGATGATTATTGCTTCTGTTCAGTCAGGTCCAGCTTCAGGCCTTTGTGTGAGAGTCAAGGGATTAAATACATGACAATAGTTACTCATGCCTTAAAGGGTTTTTACACTTCTAACACATATATTCTATCTGTAGGATACGGAAGAGGTGTCTGATCATGGGGGGTCTGACTGCTGTGATTTCCATCATGGGAATGGAGTTCACCGGTGCCCCACGTGAATTAAACCATGGTGTGACATGATAGACAGAGCACTGTACCCTGTGATCCTCCTCAGTCCACTTCATTTACATGGGTCAATTGTAGAATTGTTGGGAATTCAGGGGTTGGAAGCCCAGGTATCAGGCACTTATCTATACATGGTTACGATTATCGGTTAATTCTGTGATTAAGCAATAAGTGTTATTAGTGGGAAAATCCCTTTAATGGTCTCCCTAATTCCAGTGAGCCCTGTCCAGGTATTTGAGGTGCTGATGCCATGCCTGCATATAATGTTGCATCTTGGTCAGACAGCATTAATGGAGATTTTCCAGTGTATCTGGAAGCTTGTCTTGTTATATGATCTGTTTTGATGTTGTTGACAAGGGAGGAGAGCCAATGAGCGCCATGTTTTTGTGATTGTAGTGAGTCTGTAACCAGAACCCAGCATAGTTAGATAGCCACGCAGATAGATAGGTAAGGGTCACCTGACTTGGTGCTCTCCCTCTCTATTGCTGAGATATTGCTATTTTTGCACCAAAGATCTCATTTGCATATTGGCAATATGATCCATATCTATTTGCCTGCTGGGTTCTGGTGACAGACTCCACAAACAATATTTTTTCACCTATCAGCAGGATAAATGATTAATGTAACATTGCTGAGGGTCTGACTACTAGGACCCCAGCTGATCGTGCAAAGACTGAGATTCTGTGTCCCCAGTTACAAAGTGCAGTCACCTATTCTGTGAATATCAAATACAAAATCACCTGCAGCACTGCTTGTAGTATTTGGGGGTGCAAGCCAACCCAAGCCAGGCAAGAAAAAGGCGCCTATTCAGACAAAAAGACCAAAAAAGGCAGCACTCCTCAAATTGTAGTGAAGAAAGCGGAATATTGTAGATTTAGTTCTCAACTGGAATGTTTCCTATTGTGTGAATAGTTATTAAATACTTTTGAGCTTACCAGAGCTCATTACTTGAGGAGGAAGGGACACAAATTGGAGTCTCCGGGGCTGTCGCTGCAGGGTTCTTGATTGGGTAGAACCTACTCAAACCCCAGCAGTCAGGGAAGTAATATAGTGGAAGAGCAGAAATTGATGGGATCACTGAGCAGCTCCATGCTTCCACTAATGTCTGCCTGCAGCTAGTGTCACCACTAAGCAGAGTCTGATTCCCAGTTCCAGGCATCCAGTTGATAGTACAGGGTTCCTGCTGTCAAAGCCTAGCATGCAGACCTCTGGGCAGGAAGCCACAATCCTCTATAGGAAGCTGCATAAGCAGGTGAGCAACACACAAGGTCTCCCACATTGCAACTCTTAGGCTAAGTTCACACGGCAGATTTTGGTCTGGAATTTTGGTGCAGTGCATACAGTGCACCGGCATTCAGTCGTGGAATTCCTCTCCGGATTAGGCTCAATTGAATGGGCCTAGTCCGGAGGGAGTGATGCTCCACGGCTTATTCTACTGCGAAGAACATATCCGCTCATGGAAAAACGAAATATCCAGCTCCCATTGAATTCAAAGGGAGGCGGTATTTTAATCCGGAATTTGATGTGGAATCCTCCTCAAATTCCGGACCAAAATCCGCCCTGTAAACTTAGCCTGAGGCTCACTCCATTCAAGGCTCACTCCATTCCTATTAAGAGCCATTGTACAATCTGGCACCTAAAAGTGTGATGACCTGCACCAGCCATAGCGGCTCACCTTAACCTATACATCACAGTTATGTCCAAGCACAATACAATATGCAATACAGCCTCAGTTACAACAGCTTAGAGTAAGCCAAGCTGTGTCATTCTGCGCAAAGACAGTATCTCACGCAAACTGCACATGCAGTGTGGGCGCACAGTGTGGACAGCGTCTGATTCCCTCCCCGGCCTAACTATGCAGACTGGATAAAACAACCAACTAACCAACTACTTAAAGTGGTTATCCAGGAAATACAGTTTGTTTTTTTCCTAAAAGCCGGGGAAGGTGAAAAAACAAAAAACACTCACCTGTCTCACCAGAGTGAGTGGGGGGTTTTTTTGTGTGCGTATTTTTCACGTTTGCTGGCCTTCTGTTAAAAAAAAAAAAAAAAAATTGTATTTCCTGGACAAACCTTTTACGATGTGTGTCTGTGGCACTGTACGGACCGTTCCCTTTAAATGTACAGAGTCACATGTATTCACCTTTATAGAGGACCTTTCACCTCCTGGGACACATGCGGTGAAATACATGGCTAAAAAGCCGACAGTGCGCTGAATGCAGCACACTATCGGCTTTCCCGTTCTGAGTCCCCGTTCAAGAGGTATCGGTGCCGGTACCATAGCTCTTCACTGTCAGAAGGGCGTTCTGACAGTCAGTCAGGAACACCTTTCTTCACAGTAGCAGCTATTGCGCTGTACTGTGAGAACATGTCTCCCCCCCCCCCCCTTCCCTCCTGATAGTGCTCATCCATAGACAAGTACTGGGGGGCGTTCCTCACCGCTCAGCATCATGGCTGGGTGGTAAAGAATACCCCCTCTCACAGTACAGCGCTATAGACGTTACTGTGAAGAAGGGGGTTCCTGTCTGACTGTCTGAAATGCCCATCTGACTGTGAAGAGCTACAGTACTGGCACCGATATCTCTTCACCAGGGGCACAGAACGAGAAAGCCGATAGTGCGCTGAATTCAGCGCACTGTCGACTTTCTAGTGGTGTATTACACCGCATGTGCCCCAGGAGGTGAGAGGTCCTCTTTAATTACAATGCCCTTATGGTTGGCTGCTTTTAACACCGTTTCTTCCTCTTTTCGCAGTATTTACACGATTTGCACATTATGCATCGTGACTTGAAAACGCAAAATATTTTCCTGACTAAATCTAACATCGTCAAAGTAGGAGACCTGGGGATTGCACGCGTCCTGGAGAGCCAGTATGATATGGCCAGCACTCTTATTGGGACCCCTTACTACATGAGTCCAGAACTATTTTCCAATAAGCCGTACAATTATAAGGTAATGACCTATTCGGCATTCTTTATTTTTTTTGTCTGCTATTTGCATAAGTTGTCTTTTCTAAGGAAATGGTCTTTTTACTATATGTAATATATTTTATTGACATATTACTAGGCTCAGCATACATATTGTTGTTGATAGCCTTGTGACTAATGTCCCTTACCTTTGTGATTTTTCAGTCTGATGTGTGGGCCCTTGGATGCTGTGTGTATGAGATGGCAACTCTAAGGCATGCCTTCAATGCCAAGGACATGAACTCATTAGTTTATCGGATCATCGAAGGGAAGGTAACTTCTAATGCAGTGCTTAGATTTCTATAGCTATGTTACTATGTGACCCATGTTTGTGTGACCTATTAGGACAGATATCAATTGTCCCCGCCTTTATTATGCCGATAAATGTACTAAAACGTAACCTTTATTTAACATTATTTAACTTTATTTAGTACATTTATCGGTCTGATATCTAGAGTCAATCAGCCACTCTGTGAAGCTTGTATATGGTGGTTGACGATACCCTCTGTGAATACCGCCTTTTTATAATGGAGAGTATCACTCCTGCCGGGCTCACGCCAACCATGTATGTACTGTATGGTGTAGTTTTTACAATTGCTGTGACAGACTCCCACCAATCTCATATTGCTGTCCTATCCTTAGGATAGGACATCCTTATCAAAATGCTGGACAACCCCTTTAATATGTCTTGATTGTTTCATCCCTCAGTTGCCTGGCAATGGCTACAGGCGCTAACTAAAAAAAATAGCTTCCATAGCAGATCCATACATATGCATACTCAGATGAACTGAACATACATATTCACTGGTAAGCCTTTCTTTCAATGTATATAAGGTGGATCAGGCAAGTTGAATTTTGACTTGTCCAATAATCCCTTGGACTGAACCCATAAACAGACTAGCGATGAATCCTGCCATAATCTGCAAGATATTCAGATTATTTTAGCACCTTTCATTATACCTGGTGTTACTAATTCTACATATCATCTATCAGTCTTGCATCTCATTTGTCTTCTGATCTTCCAGCTACCTCCAATGCCTAAAGATTACAGTAACGAACTGAAGGATCTGATTGGAACAATGCTAAGCCGACAGCCTGAAAAGAGGCCAACCCCGAGGCAGATACTGCGAAAGCCATACATCAAGCAGCACATTGCCTTGTTCTTACAGAACTCCAAACTGTAAGGGTACACTCATGTTATTTAAGCTATAAAATGTCATCAAATGCTAATGTTGTAATATGCCGAGGGAGACCACAAACTGTGTAAGGTAGCAGCCAGCTGACACAGTGACTACCTCTGTAGAACTCAATAGAAACAGGAATATCCATGTGGTGGCCTCATCCCTTTCCCAAATTTACCTCCTAGCTAAAAGCAGCTCATACATAATAGGCTTTGATCATTCTGGTGACGACTTTCTCCCCTCTGCTACTTTATTACACATGCACCACATGGCCTAGCTGAGCTTGAACACACAAGAGGATATCAAGCAAGATCAGCTGAATGAGAAGCCATGCACATACAATTCCCATCGGCCTGAGGTTAAAGGGGATATAATAAGATGGCCTAAGAATGAATAAAATTGGAATATAAACCCTGTCACCAAGAAAGAGGAGGTTGTCTTTAATTTTAGGCTAAAAAGCAGCTTTTTATCCATAACATTTTTTATAAAAAGCCTGAATGGATGTGAAAGCTTTGCTACTATTGTCATTGAATAATAATATGCTTCTTAAGTAGTGATCTTGGACGTTGTCTCCTATTATTGTGTTCAGCCATTGCTCAGGTATCTTACAACCAAAAATGGAAGCCCTCATTGAGATGGCTGTATGCGTGTTGGTCTCAGTTCACGTCATGTCTGAGCCTCCCATCAGATGTATGTTGGGAATATTCCCCAACAAATACTTCCGACAGAAGGCTTTGATGCCACTGTACAGCCATTCAACTGCACATATGACTAGGACTATGGATATTTCTTTTAATATCAAATATTACTTATTATTCGTGACAGAGATTGCAGTCTTCTCTGTTTTATAATACCGTTAAAGAAGGTTTGGTGACGTATTGAGCCTGTACAATAAAGACAGCGCAATGTTATCTTCATTTTGTTGTTTAAGAAAACAAGTCAAACGGCGAAAGAAAACCGTAGACTCCAGTCACAGTAGTGCCTCAAAAGATGGCGAGCTGAATGAGCGGGATCCTGCTGCTGGCGACAGAAAAAAGCATAAAGTGGTAACGTTCTTATTTAGTTCTGGATGTATTTGCATATTGTACTATTTGGTTAAAAAATTACCATATAACACTACAGTTTATGATCAGTGTACCAATATTTATCGCTTTACTTCTACATTGTCCCATTGCTTGTTGTATTAAAAAGACTACTGAAAGAAATGTCAAAGGTTTACAACTATAGACTCCATAGGCAAGCATTCAGTCACACTGTTGTACAAGGTAACGTAAACCTAATGAGTGGTTTCTGCTGACCTATGTAAGAGAAGGATGTGATAGAGGAGAAGCTGTGCTTTATGATATATAGGGCTATGCTTTACACTTATGTAGACATCTGAGAGAAAAGCAGAGAAATCCAGTCAGTGACTGACAACCTTCAGTGTAATCAGGACTCTTACTGTCTCTGCTAGGAGTCCTGTCTGCATTTACTCCAGTTTTTTTTACTCAGAAATACTGCTCCATATCATAGTAACCTATTTATCACAGAGCTCAGCTTCTCTCCTCTATTGTATAACCCTATATATCACAGAGCTCAGCTTCTCTCCTCTATTGTATAACCCTATATATCACAGAGCTCAGCTTCTCTCCTTCTATCTTATAACCCTATATATCACAGAGCTCAGCTTCTCTCCTTCTATCATATAACCCTATATATCACAGAGCTCAGCTTCTCTCCTCTGTCATCTAACCCTATATATCACAGAGCTCAGCTTCTCTCCTCTATTGTATAACCCTATATGTCACAGAGCTCAGCTTCTCTCCTATCTTATAACCCTATATATCACAGAGCTCAGCTTCTCTCCTCTATAATATAATCCTATATATCACAGAGCTCAGCTTCTCTCCTCTGTCATCTAACCCTATATATCACAGAGCTCAGCTTCTCTCCTCTATTGTATAACCCTATATGTCACAGAGCTCAGCTTCTCTCCTTCTATCTTATAACCCTATATATCACAGAGCTCAGCTTCTCTCCTCTATAATATAACCCTATATATCACAGAGCTCAGCTTCTCTCCCTCTGTCGTATAACCCTATATATCACAGAGCTCAGCTTCTCTCCTCTATCATATAACCCTATATATCACAGAGCTCAGCTTCTCTCCTCTATAATATAACCCTATATATCACAGAGCTCAGCTTCTCTCCCTCTATCATATAACCCTATATATATCACAGAGCTCAGCTTCTCTCCTTCTATCTTATAACCCTATATATCACAGAGCTCAGCTTCTCTCCTTCTATCATATAACCCTATATATCACAGAGCTCAGCTTCTCTCCTCTGTCATCTAACCCTATATATCACAGAGCTCAGCTTCTCTCCTCTATTGTATAACCCTATATGTCACAGAGCTCAGCTTCTCTCCTAACTTATAACCCTATATATCACAGAGCTCAGCTTCTCTCCTCTATAATATAATCCTATATATCACAGAGCTCAGCTTCTCTCCTCTGTCATCTAACCCTATATATCACAGAGCTCAGCTTCTCTCCTCTATTGTATAACCCTATATGTCACAGAGCTCAGCTTCTCTCCTTCTATCTTATAACCCTATATATCACAGAGCTCAGCTTCTCTCCTCTATAATATAACCCTATATATCACAGAGCTCAGCTTCTCTCCCTCTATCATATAACCCTATATCACAGAGCTCAGCTTCTCTCCTCTATTGTATAACCCTATATATCACAGAGCTCAGCTTCTCTCCCTCTGTCGTATAACCCTATATATCACAGAGCTCAGCTTCTCTCCTCTATAATATAACCCTATATATCACAGAGCTCAGCTTCTCTCCCTCTATCATATAACCCTATATATATCACAGAGCTCAGCTTCTCTCCCTCTATCATATAACCCTATATATCACAGAGCTCAGCTTCTCTCCTTCTATCATATCATATAACCCTATATATCACAGAGCTCAGCTTCTCTCCCTCTCTCATATAACCCTATACATCACTGAGCTCAGCTTCTCTCTTCTATCATTTAACCTATATATCACAGAGCTCAGCTTCTCTCCTCTGTCATATAACCCTATATATCACAGAGCTCAGCTTATCTCCTCTATCATATAAACCTATATATCACAGAGCTCAGCTTCTCCCCTCTATCATATAATGTTCTTAGATAGGGTAGAAACCGCCTGACATGTTCACTTTAAATGTTTAGTCTCTGGGTTATGTAAGAAGGCTCTGATAATCTAATCTATTTGGATACTTTGTAAACCAGAAAAGTCTTCACAAATACATGAGAGTAACTGAATAGCATCTTGTAGGTGTCACTCGTTTTAATTGAAGTAAGTGATCCTTATCAGGTTTCTTGTAAAACCAGAGAACTCTGAAAGGCGAAAATGAAGCCGAAGTGTCAAGGCAAATAATGCAATAATGTTTTTTCTTTTATGAACATGAGAGATTTTGGTTTAACGCACACTTTTCAATTTCCTATGCAGATTAAAGGAAGGAGCCCTGTAAAATCTAAAGCAGCCAGTATTCCTCCAGCTGCTCCTGACCCACCGCACATGAACAATACAGCAGCTTCTATTTCAACTCTCAGCAAGGTGGATATCAGTATCCTGCACAATGACAATAAAGCGCCATGTGATGAACATTTGATACCTGAGCTTCACAATGATCGCAGGGACACTCCAAGTAAAATGACCCCGAACAGTCCAAAACAACAGGACATCAAAGTAAAAGCACCTCCAGCACTCAGCACCAATATAGAAAATAAAATTTCACCGCAAGCTTCTCCTGCTAGCATGGAGGATGAAGAAGACACTATGAAACTATTACAGTCATCCAACCAAGGTGACCATCAGATGAACCAGGTAACGCATGCACCACACAAATCATTATTTTCATGTTTGTGTGTTTATATAGTTGTAGTGTAGAATATGTAGCATTTTAATGATTAGAAAGCTACTTTTCAGATGATTTTTTAAAGAGTTTTAAATAGTCCTTCTAAACATCCTGGTTGTGTTTTATGTGTATTATGAAAGTATTCTGCTTTATTTACTACTGTGAAAAAAACTCCATCTTTGGAAGGCATTCAGGGATGCAGGAACTTAGTATGTATTTTTCTATTTATTGTGTTGTCTTGATATGGAGTTGGAGTTCTCCATCATCTTTGCTTACGGAGTGTCTGGTCCTGTGTCCCCGTTTTAATAAAGTGGGGGTCTGTGATTTTCACTGTCAGCTCCATGGATTGGCACTCTGCTATCTTCAGCAGTCTCAGAATGGAGTGATGGTGTGTTTGCTCGACTGCTGCTCCATAGCTGAGTGTCCCCATGATGGGTGGGTGTTCCAGTGGTCAGACACTTATCATCTATCTTGTGGATATTTGATATGGCCCATTCTTGGGCCAACCCCTTCTAAGAATGCCCATAATTCTTATAGTGTACACATAGTATCAGTCCTGTTTATTAATTTTGCCTTAGTAACTGTCTTGACAGCTTGCACTAACGTTTGTCACTGCATGATGTTCATTCAGGTCATGATGTATTACAGTGCCTTTATAACAATGAAACTTATGGAGTTATTCCTATCTTGACAAATCCATGACAAGATTGGAATAACTGTACCCAAGCGTCAGCCAAAAAGTGCTGCTCTACACTGTTCCAAAAAATTCCCATAGAGGAGAAAGATAACTTCTGCAAGTTTAGCAGGTTGCGTAGTAGTGGGGTCTCTGCTGTTTCACACAGCAGAGACCGGGCAGCTGTTCATGCATTCATAGACATCTCTGATCGCAGGCACTTAACCCCTCAGATGCCATTGTCAGATGTGACCGCAGCACTTGGGTTCTGTTGCCTTCACTAATGGTCCCGCCCCTCCCCCAACCCTCAAACTTCCAAATGGCTCCCCTGCTTAAAAGTCGATTTTGGTGCTATGGCAACTGGGAGCGCCAGTACACTTGTGTGACTATCACTCCATTCAGCTGCTAGGATTGTAATCCCAGGCCTGTAGAAGTGAATGGTGCACCAACTACTCTCAGTCTTGTGGACAGGGGAGAAGTGTCCTTAACCGCACGACCCCTTTAAATCCCTCCTTCAGAGCTAGTTATATATCCCATGCAGGATTTCTATTCCTGCCACCAGCTATGACAGATTGTTTCTTCACTTTGGTCAATAGGGTGACAGGACAAGGATAGATCCGACTCCTCCCGATGCCAACTCATATGCTTTTGCTTTTCTTTTGTTTCTTGTTTTTGTTTTTTTCTGCGTAAACAAAAACAAGAAAATTGAGATGAAAATTTAAAATCATGCATAATTTTTTTTTAAAAAATTTGATTTCTGAAGGTGAATCCGACTCAAAATCGGCTCTAATTTACATCATATGGACTTGCCTTAAAAGTTGAGCAGATGCGATGAACGTTTTGTAAGAGGTAGTACACTTTAAAGTTCCCGTTTTTGTTCTTTCCTGTTTCTTGGTAGGAGCAACTGGATTCTACAGAAAAACTCCTAGAGCCGTTTGTGCCTGTTACAGAACCCGTACGTATAACTTACATGTTTCTATATTACAAAATAAAACATCTCATTATGGTCAAACTCATTTTCTAAAGTGGTGACAGATTGTATTTAAGATCCCTGGGATTCCCTGGGATCCGGGTTGCACCACCACATATGGCACTTACTTGATGTTTATGTTCCTGGATGCTGCAGTGAAGTGTCCATAGTACTGACCCCCTTTGTTCTCTTGATCGTTGGCAGTCTCTGGTTGGACTCCTTAGGATAGACCATTAATGTAAAATTTCAGAAAACCTTGATAAAATGATCTTTTATAGTAACAAGCTTCCAGGAACAGAATTTATAACCCACTGTCTTGTTCCATTACAGGATGGAGTTGTGGCAAAAATTGAAATACAGCCCCATAACTCCATATCTGAGCCATCATTATCCAGACATCGGAGACACAGGAGGAGAGAAAATATATCCTCGCACTCTGAGCAGGTGAAGCTTGTGAACGGACTATGGGTATTGGTTAGCAACACATGGTATCTACCGCAGCACTAGGCAAGCCCATCATAACCAGTTGTAAAACTTGTAGTTGAAACGTGGCTCGAACCGTCGCTGTCCCCATTTGTAAACTCACTGTAAAAACTATATTTTATATTATTGATCTGGAACCCCAATAGTAATCATCAGCGAAGAGCATTATGTAACAGGTATACAGCAAGGTTAAAATGGAGACTACTATGTTGACGTCCACTCTATATGAAAGGGGATTCCAGTTTATTGAATAGTGTCCCAATCATAGTTAAGTTGATGACATAAACGAAGCAATACTTGCCTACTTTTTCCTTTTCTGTCTTAGCTGCAGTGGCGTCGTGCTTGTATACACCATGCCCCCGTGCAGCCAGTCACTGCTATATGCCACATAATGGCTGAGGCAAGTAAGTGACTGATATGGTGATGTGCAATATACAAATATGTAACTGCAGCATTGGGGGAGGACAGACGCACGGCACAGGCAATAATGGGGATGAAGACTAGTGTAGATTTTAATTCTTCTGCATGAGACTTCCTCAGACGCACCACAACTATTAAGAGGCCGGATTGCCAAAAACGTCATCCTACTAACATTATAAATGTGAAAGTTTGTGTGTTTGGATGTTTGTTACTCAATCACGCAAAAAAACGGCTGAACGGATGATACTGAAATTTGCCACATACATAGATAGGAACCCCGATTAAAATTTAGGCTACTTTTTATCCCGGTAAATGACGTCACTACATGAACGTTAAGCACAAATTTAGACACAAACTACGTTTGAGGACCTTTGATGACGTCATCACAGGCCCTTCAGCCGTCCCAAAGGATCACGCTATGTGGTGGGCGGAGCTACGTGCTAATTTGGGGGCGGAGCTAAACAGGAGTGAGCCTGACATTGTGAAAGCTGAAGAAAATGGAGTCTCATGGAAGATCAGGAGGCTACAGAACATGCAGGCTGTGTGTGGGCAAGAGGAGAATATCGGCTGTACAGTTTCAGTGAGTAGGACGGAAAATCTGTTGTTCTGCCTCGGATGGGGGAGGGGGGAGAACTGTTGTACATTTCAGCAACATCCGTTCAGCTGTGTCTAACACAGAAGCTGCTTAGACACTCAAAAAACACAAGCCTGTATTCAAAATAAGCAGATGTAGTAGAGCTGAGGCAGCGCTAGTAGTTCGTGTGTGTAACACAGGGGCAGATGGTCTTCGGACTGTGCTGGGGGGAAGGGCTGGAGGACGAACTGTCTCAAACTTCACCAGCAGCCATTCAGCCGTGTCTAACACAGACACTGCTAGGACACTCAGACAAGACAACCCCTGTGATCCAAATTGCCCGATGTAGCCGAGCTGAGGCAGCGCGGTACCACAGCTTGCTCTGCTCTCCATACAGATGTGCATACAGCTGGGGCTGCTGCGCATATGCACAGATGTAGCAGAGCCGACTCGTGGACGCAGGCGGATCACCGCCAACCGCATTTGGCTAATTATAAGCGGCTCATCGCCAACAACAACCTGCAGAAGCTAGTCCTTAATAAATTCTCCCGATGTGTGCAAAGAGCTGTATTAATAAGTATTACGCGTTATAGGAAATAAATGATTAACATATCCATGTGTTTCCAGCTTCCTGTGGTTTGTCCAAGACCTCTGCCTTCTCCTCCTGCCATACAAGGACAAGCTGTTCCAAAATCCCCAGAATCCAGCGCTGGCCCAAAGCCTAGCAGTCTATCTCAGGTACATAGTGATATTTGCGGACTTCCCATTTCTCAATATTACAATGACGGCGCTGTTTAACTTTAGGGGTATCGTGTGCGTTCTAAGTTTTCTTTAGGGCTTCACAGTAAGGTTATAATAAAGTCACATGCAGAGTGCTAAACTGTATTTCTATTCACTTTATAAAGGATCATCGACCTTTATCAGCTAGAGAAAGACGACGACTAAAACAGTCCCAAGAAGAGACGTCAATATCTGGTGAGATATGTAAACTCGCATGACTATTATTCATGGTTACAGATGATTCTTTTGTGTGTTTGTCATTGGAGCTGCTACGTGGGGCCAAAATATGATCTGTAGGTAGCAGTGACCATATGAGTAAAATTGGCGTTTTATAAAACTTTTGACAATTTATTGTGAGATGGGTTGGTGAGAATGTCCACCAGTCACTGAAATAAAGGGGCAGGAGCGCTGGGCATTGTGCCCCTTGCCTCTACTTGAAGAGTGGCCTGAACAGTGCACAAGCTTGTAGACTTTCTATGAGCAGAGCAGAACCTATCAAACAGGTTTTGTGTTTTTTTGGTTTTTTACATTACTTCTAAAAAAATTAAGCTTGCCAATCCATTTTATTCAGTGTAGGTCCTTCCTTTCTATGGAGGGGATGTCACTGCAAATAAGCTCTAAATATTTCACTGACCAACAATATAATGGCTAGCTACAAATGTGAACCACTCCGAAAACATAACTTTTAATTGATACTCGTAAAATCTATTTCAAACCAGTGCAAGATAAGTAATAGAAAGGACATAGGGGATGTCAGTCACCAGCATCTGCTTACCCACTTAGAGCTGTAACACCAGCAAAGGGAAGTCCAGGTAAGTACGGAAATGGTCCTAAATTAACTACAATAGAAACGATACTAAAAAAGTTTTGCTCAGGCTGATAATAGCCGTGTGTATGCAGCCATAGAAATAAATGGCTGTGTTCTAGCTGTAAAAAAAATATGGCAAGCTGACTAAGTATGCAGTCGCGTGTGCACGGACTCTTACTCTAAAATAGAAAAGTTGCTCTCTCTGCATTGCTTCATTGTTTTGGGGAAAACCTGGTCTGTTCCTTCTCCTATTAAATGATCCTACAACAGCCTATTATTGGAATGAGATATATTATTGGCTGACAGATTTTAGATTCATGTCTAGATTTTAAGTTGCAGCAAAACAAAACTTACATAGGTAAATGAATTCTTTGTTTTTTTCCTCAAGCACCCTCCATTAAAGTAGACGCTGGCCAAGCTGTTGACAGAGGGCAAGCAATAACTCGTAACTGTCAGTCATTGCCAAGTTTACAAGAGGTAAGTTTTGCCTTTCCTTAAATAGTGTTGGAAAGGAAATAACAGGTGAACAAAGGACTGTATTGCTTTTCATATTTGCTAAAGTTACCTTATCTCTGCCATTGTTTGCGAGGCTGTTGCCACCACCAAAATCTTTTTCTTTTTCACATATATGCTGTTTTGTGGGAGGTCAGTGACTAGTGAACATACCTTTTTGTGTCTTGCTGGTGAGAAAATCAGATTTTGCTGGACTCATCACATGGCTGCATCTATTGGCGAACCCTTTTTTTCCGCAAAAGCAATCTCTGGGTTTGCAGTTGAGATTCCCCATAGCAGTGCTAATGTAGAGCAGAATGCCCATTTGGGGTCCCTTTCTACTGGCATGACAAAAGTGGACATCACCCTTAAATGGCCTGTTACACTATTAAAGAGGACCTTTCATGGTTTGGGGCACAGGCAGTTCTATATACTGCTGGAAAGCTGACAGTGCGCTGAATTCAGCGCACTATCGGCTTTCCCGATCTGTGCCCCGGGTAAAGAGCTTTCGGTCCCGGTACTGTAGCTCTTTACAGTCAGAAGGGTGTTCCTGACAGTCTGTTACATCCTTCTCCACGGCAGCACCTATCGCGCTGTACAATGTGAGCGGTGAGGAACGCCCCCTCCCTCTGCTCGTTCATAGATGAGTATTATCAGGAGGGGAGGGGGCGTTCCTCCCCGCTCATACTGTACAGCGCGATAGGCGCTGCTGTGGAGAAGGACGTACCTGACTGACTGTCAGGAACACCCTTCTGACTGTAAAGAGCTATGGTACTGGGACCGATAGTGCTTTACCCAGGGCACAGATCGGGAAAGCAGACCGTGCGCTGAATTCAGCGCACTGTCAGCTTTCCAGCAGTATATAGAACTGCCTGTGCCCCAAACCATGAAAGGTCCTCTTTAAATATAACTCTGTTACGCTATGTTCACACATATGTCTGGTATCCGCCCGTTGCAAATCTGTCTTAAAAACACAACGGATTTATTGCCTGACTCTATCTGTATACACCTTATCACTATAATATGTGAGGGGGCTGTCACTGCCAGTGGGTGGTGTTTGGTTTACCTGTTCTGTTTTGTGTGTATGTTAACAATGCCTTTTTCCTAATATACCATACTGTGACAAAACTTTTTTTTTGTTTTGCCCTGCGCTGTATATGTACTTATACCAGAGAACTAGAAAACGTTATTGTAAGGCATTCTTAAAGGGGTTATCCAGTGGTCTGTCCTTAGGCAATCAATATCAGATCTCAGGGGAGCGACACAGATCTAATATTGATGGTCTGTCAATAACCATCAGTGTTAGAAACCGGATAACCCATTTAATGAATACGATCTTATTTAAAAAATAAAAAACAAAAAATATTACACTTACCGCATACCGTAATCCGTCCATGGGTACCCATCAAAAATTGTCAGTTTGTGTCCATTTTTGGTGGATTCGTTTTTCTTCCCCCTTCTGAGCATGTGCAGAGAAAAAAAACAACTGATTGCAAAACCAACACATTAATTACTGTCCATGGGTAAATTGGTTTGTGTCTGCCCTCCATAGACCTCATGTTAACAAAAAAGGGGGGAAAAAATGGATTTGTTATTCAGTCGTGAATCCTTATTTTTGGACAGTGCAAGTCTGACAAGTCTGTCTCCGTCCAAAAAAGTGTACACATGGCAGAAATGCTCCAAATGTGCACCAGCAGATGTTTTAAAAACCCATTGAAATGAATGTTTTTTTGCAATGCCCCCATGTCTAGATATTGCTGTGCAATACTTATGTTGCCCCCTGGTGTCCTATGGATTCCTCTTAGGAGATCTCTAATGTGTCCAGATCAGTTTCCACATAGACTCAGCAGCTCAGTCCCTCTGCCCAAAGCCTCTTGTAAGTGAACAGCAGAGGGATTCTATGTATTGTGCAGACCCCCAATAACAAGTAGTCAGCCTGTTTGGTAGACATCAAAATAACAACAGGGACACCATAAAAAGGAACAGAAATGTATATAACCAGGAGCAATCTAAAAAAATATTCCAATAGAAAAATTATATTTTACTTGACCTAATAGAAATATATATTAGGCTCTCACCATGTTATTCATTCTAGTAACTGCATACTAAGGAACCATCCCTAATAAACGTTCACTACATTAAATAATCGGGTTTTCTGTTCTGTTACTATTACATGGATTTTGTATTCTAACTAAAGTATGTTCTCTTAATAAAGAAAGGGCGAAATTCTGTACATGGGTCGTGTGCTGAGGATGATCTGAGCTCCTCCACCAATTCAACAGACAAGTCTGAAGGAGACCACAAAGAAAGGTAATCCTTAAAGAGGCTTTCCAGGCAAACTGGAAACCCAGGGGGAGCAAAGGATGGGCTAAAATAAAAAAATGATACTCCTCTTGCCCCATTTTCAGTTCCGGCATCAGATTTTCCTGTTTAACTTGATGCCTACACATGCTGGGCCAGAAGTGAAGCGGTTCAGGTGCCTGATGCAGTAGTCGCTGGCTTCAGCATGTTCGGCAGCAGTGACCTCAGCATGTGACTGAGCTACTTCACTTTGGGCCAGTACGTGACAAAATGTATCACAGGACCCAAGGACCAGGGTTAGGTGAGTATCTCTTCTTATTTTACATCTCCTGAGTTTTCCAGTTTATATGGTAAACCCCTCTAAGTATAATTTAATGGGAATGACCATTCTTCTTTATCTAACATGGTGGCAGTATGTATTGACCAGCGTATTGGAAGCACTTTTTTTCCCTCGCCTGATTGTTCTTCAGACACTGGACTTCTGCATGGATGAGTCCAATATACATAAAAGCTCAGACTCTTCTCTGATCAGACACCATCTTGAGTTTTAGATTTCTCTGTGCTCTGCTATCATTCTCATGATACCTTAGTACAGCATCACATGGGGCAGCTGGAGACTGTACCATCTTTGCTGCTGGGAGACACTCTACTTATCCGTACCTCTGTACTCTCCTAAATAATGTATGAGATCATAAGTATACAGTTATGGAGGCTGAACTGTAAGCTTAAGTATGTGACCTAGCAAGTCACAATAAGATCATATGGCCCATCCAAAGAGAATGAATGAATGACTTTTCATATAGAAAGGAACTAAACAGGGCAATACTGGCTGAATTATATCTTTTGGTGGCATAGATTTATAATGAAAGAAAAAAAATAATCACTTGGAGTATCTATTTACGAAAAAATGGTCAAATTGTGATATCTTCATAATTAAGAGTCACAATCAGGACCAAAATCCGCCATACCGTGCCCTGTGTGAACTAGCCCTTTGAGTTCCAGAACCATATCAGTTCTTGTTCTTGTCGATTCTGTGTTGTCTTGGCCTGACATAATTGTAAAAGCAGCAGGCAATCTTTTAACTGTGGAATATTATTTCCTAGGAAGTACTCGGACTCTGGAGAAATGAACGATCTTGTAAACCTAATGACACAAACCTTACACATGGAGAGGGATGAAGGTCAAATGCCACCCGCTGTTTGTAAAGAATTTAGACTCAACAGAAGGTACAGAGATACGTTCATGTTACATAAAAGAACGTCTGAAGAGCAAGAAGAGATCAGCTTTGAAGACTTGGCATTAGGTGGGCACATAGAATCAGTTTTACTAATCCTGCCTGATTTTTAGAAAATCTAAAATATGCCAGATCTATCATAGTGGAAGAGGCTGGATGATAAATTTAAGGTATCTTAGGACTGACTAAGTTTATCCCACCTATTTACTGATTCTTCACAGAGTGTGGTCCCAAATTAGAAAAAATGTAATCAAATATGACTTATTATATCCTTTAAAATATGTCCCGAATTATCAGGACAGCGTACACCCCCCACTGTACATCAATACGACACTAGTCCCTTTAGATTAAAAAAAAAGGACTATTCTAAATCGCTTAGATACCTGACAGCTCCCTTGTGGTGGATAACACTTAATTCACTATAGAGCTTAAATCACATTATATGGAGATATGATATTACACCACACAGAGAGATCCTATCAGTCTCCAACCACAGTGGGCCTAACCTATCAAAGTGTCTCAAACACATCCACCACTAGACAAAAAGGGGGGAAGAACATCCCCCCAGTAAAAGTCTATTGACGAGTGCAGTCAGGGGGGCAAGGGGGCGTCCCTCACAGGTTAGCGTCATCACTGGGTGGTAAGGAACGCCCCCTCAGACAGTACAGGGCTATGGACAGTACTGTCAGGAGGGGCGTTCCTCACAGTCCAGCTAGACTGTCAGAAACGCCCTTCTGACAGTGAAGAGATATTGGTAACTGCACCAATATCTCTTGCCCTGAGGCACATAACGGGAAAGCCGACAGTGTACTTAATTCAGCGCGTCAGCTTTCTAGTGGTATAGAACACCGCATGTGCAGGAGGACAGGAAAGGTCCTCAGGCGATTGACCAGGCACATCCTCTGGCAGTCCATGGATGTAGAATGTGTCTGTGCAGTCCATGTGCCTAAAAAGCTGCTGGAAATAAAAATAAATCTGCTGGTGTCAGAATGGTGAGGCCTGCAATCATCAAAAAAAAATTGGATAGTGGGATAATAAATCTACAACATTGTTTTTTTTTTTTTCAGATAATTTAACGGTCCCAGAAAAATTCCGCAGAATGATTGAAGCTTTGAGGAGAGATGTCTTGCAAGAACTGGGAGTGAAAGTCCTTGAGGAAGTGTACAATGTCATGGATGAGCAGGATGATAATGTGAGAGAGGTAAGTGATTGCATCTCTGTGTAGAAAGTAAGTCCTCATTTACGTTAGAGCTGAGGGCAAATCTTTGAAGATAAAACTATTATATGATAACGCAAATCTCTATAATATCACATAGTTAGTCTAAACAATGCTCCAAGATCCCCCATAGACACAGGTTGACATGCCGCCTGCCTCTAGACACCTCTAGAGGGAGCTTTTGAGCTTACTATTATACTTTTAAAGGAGTTATCCACAGGATAGGTCATCAGTATCCGATCAGCAGAGATCCAACAACCTGAACCCGCACCAATCATTAATTCAGCTGCTGGAAGCCATATACAAGGTATACGGCCACAAGCAACTCTGCTCCTATCTGGTACATTGTAGATAATGATGTTGGGTGACTGCAGCTCTGCTCCTTAAACTATATTAACTTTTATCAAATTCAGCTTTCAAAACACCCGAACATGTTCATGTAGGAATATATGATTAGTCTTGTGAGCGTCTATCTCTAGTCATGTATATGCACTCATAAAAGCTTATGCTTTTGTATTACAGTTACATTTACAGAAAATCCTGGGAGATAAGTACAGTAACTACAACCTGAAAGTTCGCCAACTTAAGTTTTTTGAAGAAAATCGAAAATTTTAGATGAATTGTGATAGGTCATTTCTTCAGACCATGTTTTTACACGTTTTCATTTTCTACACTACAAGAAGTCATTTCCTCCTCGTGATGAGTGAATGCAGATGGCAATATATTTTAATATTGTCAGAGTTATAGAAAGTCGTTTGACTCCTGCAATGTTTATGAGGAATTGTGAGCAATGACGTAGCGTTTATGTTGTGTTCACGTGGGTATATGACTGAGCCTATCAATACCTTTTTACCTGTAAAAGAGGAAACTTTTCTACTGTTCTGAAAATATAATTTTCTATATGTTTTAGAATATTAAAGGTAATGAACCTACTCATGTATTTACTACCTATTTGGTCACTTAGATTGTCTGTTATATACTATATGTAGTAAATAATGACTGATGTACAAAGTTGTGCTGGATATCTTATAAGTCACTTGTGCCATCAGATAATCGCCTGTCTATCTACATCATGGGCCACTCGTGGTTTACTATGCTGTCCTGATTTGTATTGCCCTTTGGCTACTCCTTTGCTCAGGTGGATTACTAAGGCTCTGTTCACATCTGCATTGTGGCTTGTTCATAAATATCCCATTGCGTCTAGCCGTGCAGAGAATTCACACGGCGGAAAAGGCTTCCGCCGTGTGAACAGACCCTAACTACTTTGCTTTAGCAATGCCACTTTGTTTGCCTCCTATGTGAAACTATTCCTCCCATTGTTTACACAGCATTGTCAAAGAACCCGGCCTGTTATCTGATACCAGATGGGATGATGGGACTCTCTGCCTTGCTGGGTTCTCTCCTCGCCCCTGGCATCCAGTTCAGCTAATTGCAGTTTGTTGATAAAGGCTTGGAGTGTGGCCTCTCTCTATGAAAACATAACGATAACACTTGAGTTTACTGTAAGAAGTTGTCTAAGTTTTCTCACCAGACCTGTGTACTGTAATATGCATTTATATTAAGTTTCTAGCAATCATAATAATAAATCCCTTATGGTAAAGGCAGTGTTTGTATCTACTGAGGTACTTCATATTGTCCTGTTCATCAAACCATCAAAGCCACCCCCCAGCTCACTGAAGAATACAGGAAGTGAGAAGAGAGAGCCAGATTGGAGAACTCCCTTAAATAACAATAGTGTGAACCTACCCAAAGTCCTCATTGGTGGAAAAGGAGAACATGCTTTAGCGCCATCTTTTGGAAGTTAGCTCTATATAAATTAATGCCTTCTGGCATAATTTGGGAATAAAGAAAAGCAATACTGTAGTACTGATATTGCAATTGTTACAGTGAACTTATCCTTCTGTATATTCTTCTAAATAATCAAAGAGACCATAAGGATACAGCAGAGAGACTGAGCTGTGTGACTGCAGCCTGTCTAGTTATCAGCAGTAGCTGTGATAGGACTTTGTGCCCCCTGATGTATGGAGTGACAGAGAGGTGCATGTTATTCTCAACAGATCAGAATTAGATCCCATGGGAAGGACTAACCAAATTATACATAGCGGGAGAATATTCGAGAAACTAATGGACTATAAGGCTGTTTTATAACTTCCCTTTGAACAATTCTAATATGCTCATAAGTTGTTTTTTGTCCTACATTTGTATTGTTTGGTCACTTGTGGAAATTTACTAGAATAAACCTTGCTATGTTCTTGTAGTAGTTGCTGTTACTCTTGTTCACGCACTGATAGGACAAATATATGGATCACTCGGTCTGGTCATAACATCATTTAGAATATTTTAAAACTGGCTCTGAATGAGTTAAAAGCGTACTAGAAGTAATTCCGGATTCACTGAGCTCTTATTTCAATTCTGCCTGGGTTTCCCATCAGTCTGTAGAGTCTTGTCCATCCTGATACACAAAGCATGTGAAATACCAACTCCAACTCCTTGTAGCTCTCCGATAGATGCGGCTCCACTTACTCCACAGCCAAGGACCACCCATCTGACAGTAGTGAGCATGACTGTACTGAAAGTAATAGAAGTGATTACTCTGGAAAGGTGGGGACAAGACTGAAATCAGTGGAGTGGCTCCTATTGAAGGATACATTTTTCTTACATATCTGCAAAACTTTCACTTTTTTCTAGGGTGTATTTTTGATGCATTCAGCCAATTATATTTGTAGAGAACGGGGTGCAGGGGGGACTTCTTGACCATGCTATGATCAGTCATAACATGAAAAGCACCAGCTCTGACTAGTTAAGGCATAGAACTAATGAAGTAGTTATCTGGCAACCAAATCCACTATGGTGGGAGCTCTATGGACCAGACTTGTTTTATAAGCTAAATTAACACCTTGAACTCAATCATAATAAAGCATATTAGTTTATGCAGTGTGACAGGACATTGAGCTGAAAGAGGTCACTGCCATGAGAAAATACAGCCATGAAGGAGAGTACTGCAATAATCAGAGGAATAACAAGAACTCCCTGTACCCAACTATAATGTAATGTCTATATTACTTCTCTCCTCCTGGGGCCAGGCTCAACCCTACCCTCTGCACCCCTTTACGTTACACTCCTGCCAATAAGGATTAAATGGCTGAAAAAGAATGTATTAAAGAAGCTTCCACATGAATATCATGTACTGTACTAGCCTGCGTATCATGCTACCTTTTCTATCATATCCTAAGTTAAACTTTCAGCCTTTTGTACTATAAAAGATCTTATGTGAGGTTGGAACATATTTCTTAACCTTTGCTTCCCATGTACAGCAATGAAGCTTGACTGCCCATGACCCTATTTTCAGCTCCCCATTGGACTATTTTGCAGGCACTATATACCATTTATATCTGACAAAACCTACCATTTTGGAGATGCTCAAACCCAGTCATCAAGTCCTTGTTAAAGTTGCACTGAACCACTTTTTCTGCTTTCACCACCGCAGCTTCAAGAACTGTCTGTTCACTTGTAGAGATGAGTGAATCGAAGCTGACGAGGTGGAATTCAATCTGAATTTCAGGGAAATATTCGATTCGCATCGAATCTGGATTTCCTCATGCTTCATTGTAACGAATCGGGGGTTTAAACAGTTCCGATCGGGGGTTTTAACACCTTGGAAGCCACAGTCAAACATGACAGTGGCATCCAAGGCGTTCCGCCATGCTACATGTCCCCGAGATTGGGGGTTGCCGATATGCATCTTGTGCAGCCTGGCCAGTGATCCCAAGCTGCTCATAGCCCCTAGTACCCAGTTGATCTTGCAGTACACGTGTATCACAGTCTATAGTGCTGAACCAGTGATCAGTGCATCACTGGTTCAAGTCCCCTAGTGGGACATCACTAAAAACCACAGCAGACTCCCTATGCGAGTTACTTCAAGGCACAGTGTTCTACACTACTATACAGCATCCCTGCAGTGAGGAAATAGCTGTTTTTAAAGTGATTCACTGCAAAAATAATTTGGATCGAATCATATCAGAAATTTTTTAAAAAAATTTGCTCATTTCTACTCACTTTCTCTCTAATATTCTCTACCATTGACAGCTGCCATGGTCACAAAATAATCTTATTATTTTCACAAATGTATTGGAAATTGGGTGAAAATTCCTTATTTTAGAGATCAATTTGTATGTCAATTTTGAAGAAAACTGCACATCAAGTCAATTAACATTTCCGTACCAAAAAGAAAAAAGGCAAAAAGATGATCTGTAGCTAAATTTCTGCAATGTATTAGATTAGATCAATTTATAATTCAAACCTTTGCCAAAAATGACCACTGGCTCAGTCCAAAGTGACAGAAAAGCTTTAGTGAACACACATTGAAATGGAAAATATCACTAAATATTCCCAAACTGAAAAAAACAGATAGAATGTAACAGGACAGGAGAAGAAAAAAAAAAAAGGGTAAAGGTTAAAACAAATAACAGCTCCGCATCTTTATTGGACATTCAGACAATACCTGGAACTTAACCCCTATAAGCACAATGTTCTGCTTAGCAGAAAAACATATCAGTTCAAGTCCATTTTCCATTGGTGGTCCTCCGATTTGGTAGCGATGGCCTTAGGTGGGGAGTTATTTGTGCTTCTTCGATTTCTTGTCCTGCTGTTTCTTGTCATCTGTTTTGTCAGAGTCCTGGACAGGCAGCCATTTTAATGGATGGCGGCGATACATTGGCCACGGAGGAAGAGTTAACTGCAATATATGGAAGAAGGAGGAAGTCTCATTAGTGGTTTTGTAATAGGGGTTAAATTCGTGAGCACTGGAATCACCAAGGATCATAAGAAGCTGCCTGAATGGAGTGATGGCTGGGCAGATACGCTCCATTCATTTCTATGGGCTTGGTTACCTATAAAAGTCTTACGGAAATTACATGAACTGGCGGCTCTCATGTGCAATAGCAAAAAGGGGAATCATTCCCTGAGCTTCCATACATGAGGCCCAACGTTGTTATACAGGTGAGGTACAATCTATGTCCCCAGAAACACTAAGGCTGAATTCACATCTGCATTGGGGTCTCCATAAGAGGCTACTCTGCAGATTCTGCCTGAAATCGGCGTAAAGTCCTGCAAGAAGGACTTTTCTCTTTGACGCTTTCAGTATAAACCGGTCAGACCCCACTATGGTCCCTGGGGTCTGTAGGTTTCCGTGGGTAACTGATCATTGTCTCCGTCTTTCGGGTCCCCGTGCGGACCCAAATGCTAGTGTGAACCTGGCGTAAGACATGTATAGATTTACAAAAGACATTCATAGAGAATGTCAAAAGTGATCGACCTGGAGGGACAACCGTCAGTAGTAGCTTCTAGTCTCTAGTCCACGCTATCTATACCTGCAGAAAACCACTGACCGAGTCAAAGAGATGTCCGGTACGTCAGTTCTTAACACTACAAATGCCAAGATGCATGGCGGAGACCACAACCAATATCTTATCATTAGGAAGGAGAGATGAGAGGCCTGTGGAAACATATTAACCTACCAAGCAAGACACAGCAAAGCCGGCAATTACTATGTACACTGTCCAGCCAAACTGCTCAATCACATAGCCGTATATGAAGCCGATCACCTGAAAGAGAGAAAAGCCCATTCAATAAACACTTTTAGGTGCCATTTGGTCAGTTTTTTCTAATTTCAACTTTTTATAGTTAGACAGCTTTTATATAGAATTAGTCACATAACAAGCATCCCATTAAGGCCTATTCACACAGGGCAAGGGGGTGTATTTTGGTCCTGATTTTGACGTGAGAAGCCGCGCCAGAATAGGACCAAAATGCGCCTGCTGTGACTGTCACGGCTTCCCGCTTCGGAGTAGGCCTAAATGAAGGGGCCTAGCACGGAGCGAGCTGCCGCGAGGCGGATGCAGTGGCTGAATCAGCCATGGAATATGCCTGAAGAAAGGGCAGCTCGCTTCTTTTTTCCATGAGCGGCAACATGCTGCTCACGGAAAAAAGTAAGCTAGCGGTCTACATAGACCTCTATTGTGAGGGGGCGGATTCTGACATGGATTCAGCACCAAAATCCACCCCCTCTTGCCCTGTGTGAACGAGCCCTAAAGGATTATTCCCATTTCAGACATAAATATAGATACAGGTTCCTCTGTGCTGCTGTGAATGGAAAGCTAGTGGCACATACACGGTCCTCCTCTATAGGAATTCCAAAAGCAACCAAGCACGCTAGCTCAATGCTTTTGGAAATTGCATAGAAATGGATCCAGAGAACTCACTTCCATTCACAGTGTCCTCCGAGTAAGGATCCCAATGCTCCATCTTGAATAAGACACCCATATCTATAAGTCATCTATGAAAAATACTTTAATACAATTTTTTTTAAGCTATTTTGCATTATTTACTTTGTACTGACACCCACTTACAGCTTGCTTTATACTCCAGGGCTGCGCTCACAATTCTGCTGGTTTGTCATGGGAAACAGTCAACTATTTCATCATCAGTCACAGTTTTAACAACTTCAGGGCCATTCAGTTTTTTGAGGGCTATAACATTTTTCTGCTTTGGGTTATTCAAAAAAAAAAAAGTTTTTATTCTATGACAAATAGGGCTTTATTTTTAGACCAAGATGGGGTTCATGTGTATGATGGAAATGCTTGTAAGCATGGTCACATGACTATCAGACACATCACTGTCATACAGTAAGCTAGGTCAGGTCCGCAATGTACTGAAGAGAACAGTTCTGAGTTTTACAAATGGAGAAATAATACTTACTGCAGAAAATAGGATTATTCCTTGAAATATCTGCTCTGCAAGTTTCTGACCTTTATAGTCCTGTGAAAATAAGTGAAGAAATAAAAATGTAAAACATATGACTAAGGACGTATTATTGACGAAAAAAGTCTGCTGCATATTCAGTGTAATTGTTGCTAAAATATGTATGTGTTACACGAGGATTGGTACAATCCAGCACAAAAATCTGCAACATACATGGGGCAACACAGTGACTCAGTGGTTAGCACTGCAGCCTTGCAGCACTGGAGTCCTGGGTTGAAATCCCAACAGGAACAACATTTGCAAGGAGTTTGTATGTTCTCACTGTGTTTACGTGGATTTCCTCCCATTCTACAAAGACTTACTGATAGGAAAAAAAAAATGTACATTGTGATTCCTATATGGGGCTCACAATCTACATTAAAAAAAATAAAATCTGTAACAAACAGGGTGTTTCTTTGGGTTTACTGTGATTTCCTCCCATATATCAAAAAACATCCCTCTAGGTAAATTTATCAAACTAGAAGACACTTCTAGCAAACAAAACCTAAACACTGCTGCCGCTATTGTAAAGCATAGTTCACAGGTCCTGTGTGGGGCATTTAGAAGCATTATACTGTATAGTGGGCACCAATGCCCCATTAGTGTCCTCCACACAGTATGATGCCCTATCAGTGCCCATCACACTGGATAATGCCCCATCAGTGCCCGTCACACTGTATAATTTTTCTTGCTTAAACCATGGGTATGATTTATAATCAGATGAGTTTTATCGTGTACAAAATGCAGTAAATAAATAAAAAAGACAAATATTTAAAATGGCTAAAAAGTACAAGAGTGTATCTATGAAGCCCCGCTGATCAGAAACCTTCAGCACTCCAGCTGCCGTGAAACTACAACTCCCCGATTTATAAATGGGCTCTGGACTCTTCATAAATCAGGTCCATGCTCGTGTACCAGAGAGGAGATCTACACCAGTTAGACAATGGCATAGATTTCCATTATACCTTGCTCCACAAAACTGGCATAGGTTATAACAAATATGTCAGACCATGGTGGCTCCAGCCTGCTCCACCCACATGTGCACAATGCGGTGAGTGAGGTGGTGAATGGGGGTAATAAAGGCCGTTGAGCCAAACGTGTTCCACAATATCACCCTTCTATGCTAGGTAAGTGGCCTACAGGGGGTGAGAAATTATCTCCAATGTGTGTGAACATCCGAGAGCAACTAAACAGGGATTCTTACTGTTAGAGACTAAGTCATACTACAGTGTCATTGAAGGTTTTCCCATGAATTCAGTGCACTGTTGGCTTTCTAACAGTACATAATACCGCACATCTCTGACATTGTCACAATGTGATACCGCCATCCTAAGGCCCCATTCAAAGACAAATACAGTCCTGAAAATCCAGACGATATATTGCTCGCATTCCCAGCACTGTGGTCTGGAAATCAGGACTCCTAGGACGATAGATCACTATGATAGATCTCTATGATACAAGGAATCCTGGTCTACAAAGAACAATTGCTCTGGAAAATGCAGGCAATATATGGACGGTATTTGCTGGTGTCCATGGGGTCTCATGTTGCCAAATAGCCCTAGTCCAAACCTTAGGATTTTGCACTAACTTTACCCTCAATGCCAGATGTTAAACTTACATATAAAAGGAGATATATTGGGGTGCACGTAATAAGACTAGCGTTTCCAGTGCATCCCTCTGCCTGTGTGTTTTATCATTGAAGGATAAGGGGATAAGTGTCAGGAACTGACTGCAGGGATACCCATCGATCAGGAGAATGGGGGGCAGGAAAATTTCCCTATGCGCGCCTTCTGCATATGAGTGAAACGCAAGTGCGTTCTATGACCAACACTTCAGTCTACTCTATGCAACTGGAAGGTGACAGACATTGGCGCTTCATTCACATGACAGGAATGGGAGACTTTAGGGCCCCAGTGAATAGCAGATAAGGATCTTTAATTATAAAACCCCTTTAAGAGGCTCCAGCCGTCTAATAATTCTGGTGCCTCTTGGGAGGTCCTGAGCACCAAACTGAAGGCTACGACAGTCTGGGCCTGGTGTGGATGTCAGCTAGAACGCATAGCAATTGTCTAGCACAAGTTATAGTAAATCTGTCAGGCCAAGGTGTATTGGGATAAATATAATAGTCCGTGGAGTCTCATCTTCCTCTTATTTGGTGACAGCTGGACACGTATTGGGCAGCGATCTCCACAGTGGCCTCTTCTTCTCCCAGTAGGATGTAGAGTTTCCTCTTCTCGTCTATATGCATATAGATATTGGTGTGTGTGTGTATATATATATATATTTTTTGCTGTCAGTGTATGTATATATGCATATAGATATTGGTGTGTATATATATATATATATATATATATAAATATATATATATATATATATATATATATATATATATATATATATATATATATATATGTGTGTGTGTCCATAGTGATCCCTGTGTACAGCTGGCATCACATCCTCCTCTCCCTATCCCTATAGGTTCTGCCGCTTTCCCCACATACAAGGTACAGTATACAGTACAGGACACGGCGGGTCCTCCTCTCTCTAGTCCCCCCCGCCATCAGTCAGTGCTGCTCACCATCTGGGTCGGGATAGAAGCGAATATATCCAACATGATGACAGCCGAGCAGCTCTCCTCCACTAACTGGGTACCAAACCGGAAACACAAGACCACCAAGCAGCGTCATCCCAAGCAAGGACCCTTAAGGCGCCCACCACACTGCCTGACAGGAAGCCGGTCCGTGCTAGACAATACAAAGCGCTGCATTCCAATGACATAAATCTAACGTTCTTACACAGAAACAACTGACCCTATAATCAGAGTTAGAATACTGCAGACTATCCCAATGTTTACTTTAATGTAACCAGAGCAGTGGGGGCCTTCGGTAGCGCCATGTCTTTTGAGGGCAAATATTTTAAAAAAATATATATATATCGTTTATTATCCAGCATCGAAAAGTCTAACAATACGTCAGAAAATGTGTCATATATATTGTTACAGTTGTCATAATAATGTGTTATATCATATATCATACAGTTAAAATACGTTATACCACAACAAAGATGGCGACCGACGGCTCAGTGAGTTCAATATAGTCATGTGGTACAGGTTTCTAAACACGTGACGGGGATAGGCGTGGCCTGCAGCTGGGTTATTGCTGATGTTGAGTTGGCAATTTGGCTGCATGTAGTTGAGTGTTGGGAGGCGGGGCCTGAGTACTACGGCCGCTAGACTGTATGTATATGTGTGATGTATGTTACTTGCATGTCTTTGTATGTATGTTTATGTACATTTGCATGTTTCATGTTTCTAATTCATGTCTAACCTATGTATTAACATGACTAGAAATTGCATGTCCTATGTGCTCAGTAAAGTACTACCTATGTGATACATGTTCTCATACATGTACTCAGGGTGCCACTGCCTCAGCAATATCAGGTCTCATTGATAACTGGGCTCCTCTATGGCAATGAAAAGCTTGCTTCTGATCATAGTAAAAGTTTAGATGTAGCAGAGCTGAAGCTGTTTGATGTAGAAGATCTGTTCTTCTCTGTGCTTTTAGGTATATGTGCACACCTAGTGAAATACATGTAAAGTAAATCCCATGGAATATGCCATAAGTGTCTGATGGGTGTGAGTCCTCTCTAAAATGAACCTTTCAGGCCTCTGCTGCCCTCCCACTACCTTGCTGAGAAGACTTACAGCTATGGTCAGGCTGTATGGAAACAGCGTAGCTCTGAGCTACGATAACTTCCAAGAAGTGAATGGGAATGACAGACACTGCATATGGTGAGCTGCGTTGTTTCTGTAACTCCCATCCTCCTCTATGGGACTTATAGAAATAGCTTAGCTCAGGTGGGATTCACATCCGGCGGATTTATAGGATATTCTGTGGCTATTCCATAGGATAAGATAAGATAATCCTTTAATAGTCCCACAGTGGGGAAATTTCATTTCCTTCATTGCAAAACCCCTTTAAATAAGCTTCTCTAAATGTTTTCTCCTATATGTATTGTAAAGCTATATCACACTCACATGTTTACTTACATTGCAGATTGGAAACAAGAGAATCAAGACAAATCATCTAAAATGTCATGCCGCAAAGGTAAAATCATACAAATCATATTTCCTAACATTGTATATGGATATCTTGACTTTCCCCTGAAGGTAGAATTCAAGGACCCTATGAGTCCTAATGCAATTAGCCCATTCTTCTTTGTTGTTTTTTTGTTGTTTTGTTTTTTAAATGTAGATTGTGAGCCCAGAAGTATCTCAAGAGGAGAAAGTAGTCTACCAATGACCTTCTCCCCTTTGAAAACACATAGACTTGCATCTGTATAGAAAGGGTGAAGGGTGATGTTGGGAGAAATCTATTGTATATAATGTTGTTGTTGAATCCCATCCTTAGATGTGTGCTTTCTTATCTCTCAGTGAATATAGTTATTATAGTGTTGGCTGCGGTGGTCTTCCTCCTCATCCTCCATCATAATCTACTGGGCCTAAGCGATATATTGAAGAGGCAAAGTTCAGGTGAGGGGGGTTTCAGAAACCTCTTTAAATGTACGTATGTCTTCTGCTATTGTTTAAAATGTACTCTCTATTTTGCCTACGTTTTTCAAGTCTCTGTTCTTTTGCGCCGTTGGTTGATTTCAGTATTTGTGATCCTTTTTTTTTTCTTTCTACCAGATACCAGCCTTATAGGATTTCAGCGTATAGATTTTCTCCCTGAAGCTCCAGAGGAGAAAAAAATTGCAGAGATCCCTGTGGTTATCACTGCAGTAGAAAGCCGACTTGGAGGAGCCATTGCTGCGATCAACAGTATTTCCAGTAATACCCAGTCCACCGTCACTTTCTACATTGTAACCATGAATGATACCAGGGAACATCTAAGGTATAGCACATCATGACTGGGTGGCTAGACTGTCGTGACTATCCTCAAGCATTGATTACATGTTTATGTTTTTATGACCTTCTCCCTGGCATATTTTAAAGGGGCTGTCCAGCCTTTAGATTTAGGATGTCAGTGAGAGTCTGACAACTGTCACCTCCACAGATCAGCTAATATAAGCTCCAATGCTGGGTGTACGCAGTGTACAGTGGCAAATGAATGGGAGCTAAACTGCAGTAACCCAGAGCAGCCGCTACATAGTGTATAGAGCCATCTGCTTTCTTCTCCATGTACTGTGTAGTTCTGGTTCTATAAGAAGCTGTAGCTGTTTGTAGAGGGTGCTGGTTGTTGGATCTCCACAGATATTGATGACCAAGGACAAGGATAGTCGTAAGGATACTCTTTAGCCAGCCATTCCATTTACATGGGGAATGTGGGACCCCCAATGATGTGATATTGATAACCTATCTGTAGGGTGGGTTATCAGCCTTTCTATATTGATAACCCATGTGAAGAGGATGAAACCGGACCGCAACCCCTAAAAGTAAAAATGTGACATACTAGTACATCAGAAGTCTGAACAGCAGCAAGTTTGGTAATTCTTTTCATTATCCTTGTTTTAGGACCTGGATTAGTGACTCTAAGCTTAAAAACATCAAGTATAAAATTCTGGACTTCGATCCTCAGGTTCTTGAGGGGAAAATCCGAGCGGATGAGCGTGTAAAACCTGTAAGTAAATGTAGTCATTTCTTTATCTGTAAATAACTTGCTTGATGTCTTATTGTTTTATTTCTGGCTCTTTAGTTAACATTTGCAAGATTCTACCTCCCTGATTTGGTCCCTGGAGTAGAGAAAATCATATATCTGGATGACGATATCATTGTTCAAGGTACAATTTTTTTTATGTATTGTAATATTGTATTTAGCCCCCCAACACATAAAGGGAATGTGTCTAACTAGTGCATCCATACGTAATAGCATGGGTTCAGAACCTGGGCCTGTTCAATCATTGTGAGAGCCTGGCTGTCATTTGGGGGGAATGATAACACGATTACTGGCTGCTGACCTTTTAGATGAGAATATATGACACCCCATCACCACTCCTTCAATGCTGTTGCAGGGTGCTGATGAGTTGCCATGGTGGGCAGGGGTCTAGTGGCCGCCGTCATAGTATTTCTATTAAGAGCTACCAGAAGCAACAGGCATTATAAACTGCAGTGTATATGCATTGCACTTGTAATATAAAAAAATATATATATATATAATCTTTAAAAAAAAAACTTGACCCATTTGTACATTGCGTTTCCTATAGGTGATATTTTAGAACTTTACAAAACTCCAATAAAAGTGGGACAGGCAGCAGCTTTCTCTGAGGATTGCGATTCAGTCACTTCAAAGTACCTGGTCAGAGGAGCCGGTAGCCAGGTATGATGGAAATCTGTAGCTTTGCTTTGATCGGTGCTGCATGGTCAGTCGTTGTTGATTATGGACAAACTAAGGTTCACTTTTATAAATGTATGACATATTGGTAGGATATGCCATTAACTGAGTTTTCCAGGCTTAGAAGCATAGATTGGACCAGTGGATTCCATATTTTTGTGTTGTAGTCAGGGCTGTGGAGTCAGTCATTCGTTTTCCCACAGACCGACTCTAACGCCTTTACAAAAGACCAATCGCCATGATCAGTCAAAAGCAATAAGGGTATGTTCACATGGAGTTTTTTGCAGGCAGATTTTGATGTGGAACATCATTTCATAGCCACACAGAAAAGTCACACGGCGGAAAAGGTTTCTGCCATGTGAACATACCCTAAAAATTCTCTAATTTATTAAAGAGGACCTTTCATCAGATCGGGCACATGCAGTTCTATATACTGCTGGAAAGCTGACAGTGCCCTGAATTCAGCGCACTATTGGCTTTCCCGATCTGTGCCCTGTGTAAAGCACTATCGGTCCCGGTACCGTAGCGCTTTAGTGTCAGAAGGGCGTTTCTGACACTTAGCCAGGGACGTCCTTCTGCACAGCCGCGCCTATCGCGCTGTACTGTGGAGCGGGGAGGAACTCCCCCCCACCCCCTCTCCTGATAATACTCGTCTATGAACGAGCTGTGTGAGCAGAGGGAGGGGCCGTTCCTCCCCGCTCCACAGTACAGCGCGATAGGCACTGCTGGGCAGAAGGGCGTCCCTGGCTGACTGTCAGAAACGCCCTTCTGACACTAAAGCGCTACGGTACCGGGACCGATAGTGCTTTACACCGGGCACAGATCGGGAAAGCCGACAGTGCACTGAATTCAGCGCAGTATATAGAACTGCATGTGCCCGATCTGATGAAAGGTCCTCTTTAAAAAGCTAGAGATCGATTCCTATGAAGACAGGAGAATAAAATGTCAAGAATTGGCTAGCATCAAGGGGCAAATGATCAAATGAATTCAGCCGATAATGCCACACATTTGTAGTTTGGACTGAGGATAATATTCCAATAGGAGATATCAGGAATGCTGAGTAGTGGTCCATGTTAATTTTTCAAAAAATGGTGAACCAAAATTACCCATTTGACCTGACATTCACTGTGTGTATAGGCGGCTTTACATGTCTAAGAAGTGTGTTCTTGCATGTACCTGGTAGAAGACAGTTGTAACTGCATTTGCTACACAAGGCCTCCTAACCTCACTGAACTCTGATCTATGGCAGAATTGGCATGGAATGGCACCTCATCCTGCCAGCCTGTAGAGTACCTGGGATAACATCTCACCTATACAGCCCTAAGGGAGCCTTCACACGATGTAACGCTTCGCTCATTCTGATCGTAAAAACACGTTCAGAATGAGTGCGTAAAAAGCAGCTCCCATTGACTTGAATGGGAGCCGGCATACGTGTGCTCCCCATTGAAATCAATGGGAGGCTTTTTTCCCTATTGCTTTCAATGTATTACGCGCGTAATATTGCCATACTGTGATATTAGAAGCGCTCCTGTCTGCAGAGCGAGTGGTACGAAACACTGGAGGATATAACTTTCTGTTGTGTAATAACATTTATCTCTTGCAGTATAACTATATAGGATATTTTGACTACAAGAAGGAGACAATTCGGAAGCTGGGCATGAAGGCTAGTACCTGCTCTTTTAATCCCGGTGTCTTTGTAGCCAATCTAACTGAATGGAGACTGCAGAATATTACCAGGCAGCTAGAGAAATGGATGGAGTTGGATATAGCGTAAGTAATTCAGTATAATTACTAGGTATTCGCTCCTTATTTATGTCAATATAGGTATTGTTAAGTGTCCCTATTCTGCAAAGGTTTTCTGATAGTTCTTATGGGCATGCACTTTAGAATTATGTTGGATGAACCCCTCGATATGAGTAGGACTGGCCAACCATCTATTGCATATGGCGTGCCCCTTACTGTCTCCTGATGGAAGATGTCAGGGGAGATTCTTGCTGTTTAATTTCAACATGTCTGTTCCTTTGGTTGTAAGGGAGATAAACTCATACCAATGGTGTGTGGCAGGATCTTCCTCTCTTTCCGACACTGAAAACACATATATATTCATCCGAGTCGAACATGTTGGGAGTGATTGGTATCAGACGAACCAGCGCTAGTGTGTATGGCCAGCTTTAGTGTGTCGCCTGTCCTGTTTTATATCAGTAAGGGTGTGTTCAAATTAAAAAAGAAAACCCAATTAAACAGTAAAGACAGTCCATGTAATGACAGACAATAAGCAGATCCTGAGGGACTCCATTGATGCTAATGGATCCGTCAGGTCTACCTTGTTTTCTCCCATTGGCAGTTTCACGTGTTAGTATAGCCTAAGATGATGATTTTCTGTTTGTATGTTAAAGGGCACCTGTCTTGTTGATTTGGAACACTAAACCATCCAAAGTCCTTATAGATCTGTGGTTTAGTGTCCCAAATCGTCCTGTTTTAACGCAATCTGTGACCACATTAAAAATAAAAAAAACCTTTATACTTACCAAGAGAACAGTCCAACGAGTCTCATCGGACTGTTCTTCAGCTAAGCCAGAGATGCTCTCCCTGGCTTCACTGTGCAAATGCTGGAGGTACATGCGCACTCTAGCGGAGGCGTATTCCTCTGGCGTCATTCAACTGCTGCGCAGGGTAAGTAAAACTTTTGTGTTTTTTTTTTTAATGCGACAGGGGCTTGCCTTGTAACAGGGCGATTTGGGACGTTAAACCCCCAGTCTATAAGGGCCTTTGGGTAAACAATAGAGATGAGCGAACACTGTTCGGATCAGCCAATCCGAACAGCACGCTCCCATAGAAATGAATGGAAGCACCTGGCACGTACGCTTTGCCGGCGGCCGGTCACTTAACCCCCCGCGTGCCGGCCACTTCCATTCATTTCTATGGGAGCGTGCTGTTCGGAACGGCTGTTCCGAACAGTGTTCGCTCATCTCTAGTAAACAAGACTTGACAGGTAAACAAGATGTAATGTTGTCAGTGAATCCACTAATTCTGAAAATCTACTTTGTGACCTTTTACCCTTTAATAAAATTGTAAGACCTGATTGTCTGATACTAAAGTAAGCTTACTCTCTTGTTCCAGGGAAGAACTGTATAGCAAGACACTAGCTGGCAGTATCACCGCACCGCCACTACTCATTGTATTCTACAAGATGCACTCTAGTATTGACCCGATGTGGCATGTCAGGCACTTGGGTAAGTCTGAGTGACATTTCGTGTCTAATGGTAGCAGTAAGAGGTGTATTCCCTTTCTGAAGGACAGTACAATAATTTATAACCATCCAACCAAATACCTCTTATCTTGTATCTCTTCTCTACCTGGAAAAATGTACTAAAAATACCTACTGGACTGCAAAGCCCAGAATGAGCAGGAATCCATAGGAATAAATGACAGGTTAGATGAATGCTTTTTCACCAGACAGTGTATCAGCCTGTGTGGCATTAGGTTATGACTTTACAGTTTTCCTCAGCTGAACTCTACATTGAATTATGAGCGACTGTGTCAGAATTTAGCTATACTTTTATGTAAATGTCCTTCTGAATTACATATTGATTTTGTCTCTATTCATGGCTAAAGTAAAATTAAACTAGCTGGTCCGTTTTCAATCTCCATTCATTGCAATGGGATTTTATCTTGTGTCCTTTAGTGTCCGTTTACACCCATGTCCGCTTTTTCAACTGGACAAAAAAATCCTACATGCAGGACTTTTCTGTCCATCTTTTTTAACATTGAGGTCTATGGGCAACGGACATATAACGGACAGTAACTTCTGAGCGGACACCATTGGTAGTGTGAACCCTACCTAAAAGGGAAGTGGTCAGGTGTTGTTTCCATCTTTAACTTGCTTTAGCATGTGCAGGATCACGTAATGACCTTTCCTATGGTGCACCTAACTATGATTTCTGATGCTCAAATGTCAAGTTATAAGGTTTGAAGACCTTAGATTCTAAAACCCTTTCTAAAATGTCACACTAACCACTAAGCCTAACCGTATGCTGTGCCTGTTCTGTACACTATTCTGACCATTTTTCACAGCCATCTCATATTATAGCATTCACTATAGTTGATGGCATAACTTGCTTCCTCCCCATCACTGAACTATGACTTCTGCACAGGTCACAAAGCATGCCTAGAAGACTCCCACCAAAGTCAGATCATCTCCAAACTACTTTGTCTATGGTCCATGTGGCTGCTGTAAAGCATAGCTCTAAATGCTATTAACAGTAGTAGCCCAAGCAAAATATCCCCTCTCATAATCATGTACAGAAAATAAAATGAAAACACATGTTATAAAAAAAAAAAACAGATTAGGAAAAAGTATATTTATTACTATTTGATATATTCCCTTTATTTTCTTTATTTCAGGTTCAAGTACCGGAAAGCGTTATTCCTTCCAGTTTGTGAATGCCGCCAGGCTTCTTCATTGGAATGGACACTTTAAACCCTGGGGACGAGCAGCCTCGTATTCTGAAATTTGGGAAAAATGGTATGTTCCAGATCCCACTGGTAAATTTTCCATTATCAGAAGGCACACAGAAGCTGATGGATCCAAATAAGGGAATCGGACTGATCAGGAAAGATCATGGACTATATCACAGAGCACGGACGAGCAGGATTTTCTCAGGAATCTGCAGCTGAAAGCTATTTTTTTAAATTGCTGTTACAAGAAAGACTACAGTGGACCCCGGTCCTTCTCAGTTCATGTACATCGGGTTACTAGATTTATTATATTATCTTATATAGTGCCAGTTGGTGTTTCCCCGAACATTAATCTAGTCCTATTGTGCGAGGTATCTGACTGGTGACACCACTACAGTTCTCTCCTTTTTTTTCTGAAAGTATTCACAAATGCTATTCTGATCATATTGTTTTCCACCAACTAGGAACCCATCCAGAAAACAAGCTCAAGACAAATGCAGAGATTCTTGGTATGCTTGCTGGAGATACAGCAGAGCTAAGTTTGTTATAACACAATGGAAGAGATTTACTAATCAAAATGAGCCAAAAAACTGGCGCACATGCTTTTCAACACATTTCTTAAACATTATAGGCTGAAGACACACATAAGGGCTGAGGTATCCAGACCAGCGCTATCCTTGTCCCGCTGAGCTGTATCCTCTGGGGACTGAGCGCCTAAACAAAAATGCTTAGATATCTGGCGAAGTTTACGCTAAATAAAATGCAATTTTTTTAATGGCTTTTGGAGCACAAGCCTGGAGTTTTTAGTGCAGATTTCTGCCAGGAGGGGACTTAAAGGATGGAAAATATAAAAGAATCCCTTCTATTTCTTCTTCCTGCGTTATCCACGCTTTGGCTCAAACAAAATACAGCAAAATCTGCACCAAAAAGCAAAGTTTATTCAATGTGTGTCTCCAGCCTTCGTCCAGCAAGGAGTGTAGCTTAGCTTAGGGCATGTTTTGTGGTTTAGGATGCAACAGTGGGGAAGATTTACTATTGTTGTGCCTGATTTTGGGTGCGCAATAGCTTTGCTGTAAACCTTGGACATTTTTTTGAGAATTGATGTAATCTGTGCAGGATTGTTACTTGCATGCAACACTTTTAGGCTATGGCCCCACATAGCACGACACAGCCAAAAAGTTCTGCGGTAAAAACCGGAAATGTATCACGTTTTTTTCCACAGAACTTTTCACAGAAAGTCTGCAAAGTTTTCCTCTGCGGACTTTCTGCTTCAATTATATCTATATGAAAAACGCCATCGTTTCCGTAGGTATAATCTGACATGCTTTTGACAAAGCTGGTTCACCTTTAGGTTGTCTCGTGTAAGTGCACATTGTTGCAGTGTAAACCGCACCATTCTAAAGTGTATAAGAACCTGAGTTCATGGTGTGCAGGACAGTTTTTTGGGGGGTTTTGCCCATATTATAGATGAACCTGTGAGGTCGATTTCCCAAGTAGCCTTGTTCTAATTCTGTCCGCGCTTGCATTAAAAGAAAAAAGCGGAAGCAGCAACCCTTGGTTTCAGTGCACATGCAGATTCTCTTTAAGAAGCCCCACATAGCATAACCGCTGCATTACAGTTCCTGCAAAGTGGATGTGATTCTGGCTACTCCCATCCACACATTGCAGAAAAATATCCGCGGCGGCCATGCTGTAATTTAAAACCATTGCAACGCTTTTTGGCTGTGGCTCGCTGCCTGGGGCCTTAGCCTAAGACTGTATTCTTGTGCATTATGCTTAGTAACTCCTCTTAAAATCTAACTCTCCCCAAATCTACTTCATCTCTATGTTCATAAAAGAACCATTTTGTGACAGATCTTTGTGATTTTTGATACTGAACATAAATTACTGTATCATTGAGGGCATCTGTCACAAGTCCTCTATGCCATATACTAATATACCAGCACAAGCTGCTTCTATCTCTCAGACTTTAGTATGATAAGGCTTTGTTGTTACTTGTGTATAAGGAATAGTCTATGGCTGTTCATAGGTGTCATGACCAGTATAACGTTATTGGTCAAGTGATCAATTTATAGATCATAAATCTTTCTTTGTCGCTAATAGAGATGAACGAGTACTGTTCGGATCAGCCGATCCGAACAGCACGCTCGCATAGAAATCAATGGACGTAGCCGGCACGCGAAGGGTTAAGCGGTCGGCTGCCGTCAAAGCGGAAGTACCAGGTGAATCCATTCATTTCTATGGAGCGTGCTGTTCGGATCGGCTGATCCGAACAGTACTCGATCATCTCTAGTCGCTAACACACTACTATATGTTACAAATGTCAGTATTCTTCGGTTATAAGACCCTTCAATGGAAATCCTCCAGTTTGTATATTTATAGGAGGTAGATGACTATAGTGACCTCATAACTGCATATACATCCATGGTACTGTATGACAACCTTCTCTATACAGATGATAGATAACACATGACGTGCCATCTGTAAGGTCTTATCTAGCAAACAAAACTGTCTACATGTCTCCAAGGCTTTATTCACATACTGCAGATTTGATCTGTATTTTGCATTAGTATTTTGAAGCTAAAATAAGAAGTGGATACCTAGAAGAAACGTAGAAATCGTTCAGTTATATCCCTGCTTCTTGCTGGGATCTAGTCCTGGTTTTGGCTTACAAATACTGACCAAATCTGCAATGTGTGAATGAGTCCTTACAGTCCTATTCCTAGTATTAGTGATTAAATCCAGTAGTAACTATGGCATGTGTATGGCAATCCTGACAAATGCTTTCATAGTAATGGCTGCCTTTCATTATTTGTGTTTTGGCCACTGTGGTAAGTTACAGCCATGATGCTATCTACCACCATTAAAAAAAATAAACTTCAGCTTTCCTTATCCATCTGTTGCTAAGTTCATGCCTGTGTTGGGGTTTCTACCCGAAAAATGCGTAGAGAAAAGTCTCTGTGTCTCTCAAGCGGAATAGGGGACGGAATCCCGAATGGAGATCAAGCGCAGGTGTGAACCTACCCTGAGTTTTGCATTGTTCTTCTTAAGGGGGCATTCACACAGAGAAAGTTGGCGCTGATTCCGGCACAATTACTCATGGCAGAATTGGCGCTGAAAAAAAGGCTCCCATTGACTTCAATGGGTTCCGGACGGAAAACGGAACCCATCGAAGTCAATGGGACTCTCTATTTTTTTTTTTTTTTTCAGCGTTGATTCTTCCGCAAGTTATGGTGCTAGAATCAGCGCCAACTTCCTCCGTGTGAATGCCCCCTTATGCAGTATTGCAAGTTCATAAAACTGTTTGTAAGGACTCATGGACATGGCTGTAATAGACTTGGAAGGTTGTATAGAGTCATAGTGTATTAGCTATACAGGTTTGAGGGCTCTGACTAGACCTCTGTATGTTCTGCCATGTGCAAAAAAAAATAAAAATTGTAGTAAGTCACGATGTTTAATAGGGTCCGTCAACTAGGAGAAATAAGGGATCACACTGCTTAGTAAAATGGGCTCTTCAGGTTCTACTTGACACCGCGCCACTTCCAGTCAGGCAATATGTATGAACAGTCATTCATGACACAGTGACCGGTCTGAAGTAGTGCTGTTTCAGGAAGGAACTAAAGGGAATTGTTGGTAGGTTTATAAGATATTACGATATTCTATCTATGTCATTAGAAAACCTCTGTGAGCCTGTTGAATGATTTTTGCAGTTTATTTCCCATTTACGCTGCTTGCCGACTATATGTGGACTCCTGTATCCAGATCACTGTATTGTAACACTTTGTCTCTCAATTTGCACCAATTTATTGCACCCAGAATTTTATGTGACGAAGTAAAACTAAACTTTGCTCTTATGTGAATTGTTATAATGGTTACATAGTAATAAGGCTGAAAAAGAGTCAGGTCCATCAAGTCGATAATGCTACATTGTTGATCCAGGGGATTTTCTTGCTCTCAATGAAGCCCAGTCTGTGATGATGATGAGGATGAAGATGATGAAACCTTTCCAGTCCCTGCTGTTTGAGCACACAGCAGGGTTCAGATGTGAAGGAGCACTATGTGGCTTTTAGAGTGCAGATTTAGATGGTCAGTTTTTGGACGCCATGTCATGTATGCAGAGACCCTAAAATTTGCCCCTACAAAATTACAGTTTACGGGCACTTCTTGAGGCTCTGCAAAAACAAAATGGCATCCAGAAACCAGTCCCTTTCTGTACTCCAAAAGCAAAAAAGTGCAGTGCTCCTTCTCTTCTGAGCCCTGCTGTGTGCCCCAACACCCACATACACAATTTTATTATACCCAAGATAACCCACGTACGAGTTTTAGGAGTACATGTCCCTGTTGACACAATGGGCTCAACATATTGGGCACTGAAATGGCATTTCTTTGAAAAATTAAAATTTTCACTTTGCACATTAATTTTTGGCAAGTAAAATGTTAATAATACCCTTTGAGAAATTCCTTGAGGGGTGTAGTTTCTAAAAATGGGGTCACTTTTTGGGGATTTCCTTTGTACTGGCACTTTAAGGGGCTTTGTAAGTGCAACATGGCCCCCGAAAACTATTCGAGCAACATTTGCCATCCAAAAGCTAACTAGTAGTCTATTCTTTGTGAGCCCTGCCATGTACCCATATAACATTTTACAACCACATATGGTCATTTATCTGACTATCAAATGGAGATTGTATTTTTGTGCATGTGTGTCATTTGTTTGCTTTACCCAATGAACATTCATTATTATTGCAATGGCCGTGTATATGGCCACATATACACGCACGCTGCAGCTTTGTGTAATATAATTCCTTAGTAATAATCTGAACTGTAGCCTATCACAATTGCCACATTGTTTCAGTGAGTATAGGGTTTCTGAGCGGTGTTGAGTCCGAGTACTGAGAAAAACGAATTTTCATTAACAAAATATACTGAACATTTATTACATTATAAGAAGTATTCTCTGCACACATACTGATTCATGGGAAAACAAGTACATAGAGAATGTATTATTATGTAACAGATGTTCACTGACCAAAATGCAAAGTGAGATATATAAGGAGCTGCACAAATAGAATTATATCAGTATGCAAACATTTCAAGACTATTCCATCATTGTATTAAAGCTTATACATAACAAGTAGAAAGTTAAAAACTTAGTAAACTATACTTTTAACCCAATATGTACAGTGGAAAATGCAAATAAATGAAAGCAACAAAAGGAGAAATATAAAGACAATGCATATATACAAGCATACACGCATCAGGTCGGGGCCTATGCATATATTATGGAAGTCACAATTTGTAAGCCACTATTGATATACTTGTAAGCAGTCCGTGTGTCTCTTTTCTTGAGGTCACATTCTGTAATAGTATTTGACTGTTGCTATCAGATTAAAAATTATCATGGTGGAGTAATAAAGCTTACAGCCGGGGCCTCACGGGCTGGAAACTCCGCGAGAAAAATCGGTACAGTACAGGCAAAGGGGATTCTAGCAAATCCCATACCCACTTTGCGGTAAAAATCACGGTGAGAACATGCCACGATTTCCAAAACTGGCGCGGTTTTGGAAATCGCAGCATGGCAATTATATCTACGGAAATGCCAGCAGTTTCCCCATAGACATAATTGTAACAGAAAGCCCGTGGAGGAAAACTACAAACTTTCTGTTTAAAGCGCTGAGGGAAGAACCGCATTGCGTCCTGTGGGGCCTCAGCCTACCAGTGCAATCCCTGAACTGGTTAACTAGTTCTGAGCTGCCTGTAGACTATATACATCCAGGTAGTCCATGCTTACCCCCTACAAGGACGTATATATACATCATTGCGTGGTTAAGCAGTGACACAAAATCGTACAGCTGAAGGATCGGGATGTCAGCCAGATCTCCCATAGGGAATGCATGAATGGTTTATTACAGTACCATAAGGGAGAGGGGAAACTATTTTAGGCTGGGGCCTCAGTTTGCAGATAAGCAAATATTTTTGTTGCAGATTTTGCTGCATTTTATTTTTTTTGAGCCAAAGCCAAGAACATCTATAAAAGGAATAGGAAATATATAAGAAGTTTCCGTACTTATCCCTTCTGCTAAATCCACTCCTGTCTGTGGCTCCAAAAAAACGCAGCAAAATTTGCAACCAAAACGATGGGATTCTGCAAAGGGAGGCCTCAGCCTTAAAACATTTTGTGGCATTTTATGCTATTAAATACAAAATGTGAAAAACAGACACACCTCTTCTTTTTTCTTCTTAAATATATATTATAGTAAAAGAAAAACTTGCTAAAACTTCTAACATGAATAAGCTTTATTACTAATGTACACTTCGGCCTTCTGCAGCTCCTTTCATTACTTTTGCAAAGAAGGCACCGGGGGAAGACGATAAACCTTGTTCCTCTGTCCTTCTTGCAGAAGCTTCAACTCTCAGTCACGATTCCACTCTACCTGCGGCGACATCACAAAGTTGGAGTGGTTGCAGGGGGAGACAGGAACAAGATTTGCAGAGAACCGCGGTGTGCAATAGTAATAAAGCCAGTACTGAAAATGCACTGGTCAGGGTACATTCACACTAGCGCTTGGTCTCTGTTTGGGGATTCTGTCCCTATTCTGCTTGAAAAAAATGCAGAGTCTCCTTTTTTGGGGGGGTAAACCCAGCGGACCCCATTATAGTCTATGGGGTCCATGGGTAACTGTTTTTTCAGCAGATTGGGTTTCCTTGTTTGGGTCCCCAAGTTTATACTCTGATTTTACTTAATTATTTAGAGCCAAAATTCAGAATATTATCCCTTCGCGATATCTAAACTAGTACATTCTAGAGTCGTTGCATGAAAGAAATGAGTTGGTGTGGAGATTGAGATGAGTTGTATCATTGTCATGAAGAATATTCTGTTTACAGCAATGTTGTTCTTTTTTCCTTCTTCTGTAGATATGGCTTTCCATTAGATCATAGCTGGGGGAATAAAACACAGCATACATTGATATCCAACATAGATAACCAGATCTTATATTAGAAAATTATTCATAAATACAAATGATCTAGATATATATGGAATCTCCTGCCACAGATTCTGGGGGGAAAAAGTCTTACAAGGCAAATGTGCTGAAAATCAAGACCCCTGAGTATAATGATCGGAGGCCTTGGGGAGGTGTTTAAACAGAGACGTCTCTGAATGCCCAATGACAGTCCGACAGTCCTCAGCAGTCTCTTACATCATTCAGAAAAGTCTCTGTGAACAGCAGACGCAGGAAAACCAACATTGGAGCCCAGGAGAGGTGAGTTACAGGCTTTATTATGTTTAATCACCTATCCAGGGCCACCCCTGAAATGTTTCCAGAAAATTACTGCACTTACACATGGTTTGTTTTTTTTTATACACGTTTATTTCCTTTATGTGTATGGGAGCAACTCAAAAAAAAGAAAAGAAATTAGGCATAATTTCAAACAAAACTTTTTGTTTGAAATTTTTGAAAAAAAAATCAAAATTGTGGTTAAATAACTTTGTTTTAAGCATGTGATGTTTGTTCAAAATCACCTGTGGCAAGTAACAGGTGTGGGCAATATAAAAATCACACCGCCAACTATCCGTCAGCATTTGAATTAAATGAAATGCTATGGCAGGAGACCCAGGAGGACCCCCGCTGCTGACACAGAGACATAAAAAAGCTAGACTGCAGTTTGCCAAAGTACATGAGTAAGCCCAAATCCTTCTGGGAAAACGTCTTGTAGATAGATGAGACCATGACAGAGAGTTTCGGTAAAGCACATAATTCAACTGGTTAATAAAAACACAGGCCTACAAAAAACCAAAAGTCACATGTGGTGGAGGTTCAAAGATGTTTTGGGGTTGTTTTGCTGCCTCTGGCACTGGGTGCCTTGACTGTGTGAAATCTGAAGATTAGCAAAGGATTGAGGGTCACAATGTAGGGCACAGTGTCAGAAAGCTGCGTTTGCGTCTTAGGTCAGGGGTCTTTCAGCAGAGCAATAACCCCAAATGTACTTCAAAAAGTTCCTAGTGACCAGCAATGAGTCCAGATCTAAATCTCATTGAACACCTATAGAGAGATCTTAAAATTGCTGCTGGGAGAAGAAAGCCTGCAAATATGAGAGACCTGGAGCAGTTTGCAAAAAAGAGTTGTCCAAAACTCCAGTTGAGAGATGTAAGAAGCTTGGTGATGGTTATAGGTAGTGATTGATCTCCGTTATTTTTTCCAAAGGGTGTGCAACCAAATATTAAGTTGAGGGTGCCAGTAACTTTGTCTGGCCCATTTTGGAGTTTTGTGTGAAATTCTATAATTTTTGACTTTTTTTTCTCTCTTTTATTGTGTGGTTCCAATACAGGCAAAGGGAATAAGCGTGTGTAACCAAACATGTGCAATTGTAATAATTTTGTGGGAGAAATACTTCATTTTCTGGAAAAATTTCAGGGATGCTAAAACTTACAACCATGACTATATACATATAGGAGTCCTGTACTGCAAAGTAGTTGTTTTTTTCTAATTCATGTAAATGAAGACTTTGCTTTGTATCATTTGTAAGGCTTTTTTATGAATTAAAACCAGATGGCGAAACATAATCTTTTTTTTACTATATGTTGTTTTTTACTCTTTTAATCTCTGTCTGTAATTTTCTAATTTTATTTTCAGTACTTGAATGTGGGGCAGCCATCTTGCCCGAGAATACCTTTCATTGTAATCCTGCCTTGTAATAAAATGACAGTTTTATTCTGGGAAACAATAAGGCTGCGTTCACATGGAGTAGTGCGCTGCTCATACTGACACGTAAACACGTGTCATAGTGAGCGCAGTAAAACAGAATCCCATTGACTTCAATGGGTTTGGTCTTACACACGCTACCCATTGAACTTAATGGAAGGCTTTTTTTACCTATTGCTTTCAATGTGTAGCGCGCGTAAGACAGAACCCATTGAAGTCAATGGGATTCTGTTTTACTACGCTCACTTTGACACGTGTTTACGTGTCAGAATGAGCAGCACGTTACTCCATGTGAACGCAGCCTAAAGGAGCCCAATTGTTATTCACACCACCTCTCCGGTATGTGGCTGCTACCTTTGCCTCTTTATTTCGGCAATGTTTTTTGAGCACCTGTTGATTATAGGTGGTTTTGTCCAACTTTTAATTCATATTAATAGGTTATTTTGTTAATGTACAATCCTTAAGTTTTTGATGGATAGTGTACATTGTACCGAACAAGCTAAAATTAGGCTTAGTGGCCAGACTGAAAACTGCAGGTTTTTAGATTTTATATTGAATATAGATCATGATATGTAGAATGAAAAGAAAAAAAACCTTGCCAAACATGAGCTGCATTATCACACAAAGAGTAGACTTTTCTGGAAGTAATCAGGCATATTATTTAATCCGCTAATCCCATTATACAAATAAATGGATACATTGTATTACTGTGTCTTTATGTATAAATGTTCTATGTTTTGTAGATGCATTACTTACAGTTAGCAAAGCTGGCTACAATGCAGCATTTCCAGCAACTAGCAACGATACTACAAATCAGCAATATCAAGAAGAAGATGCTCACACCGATGATGAAGTAGAGACTGTTAAAGAGACAGAAATAAGAAGACTGTTTCAGATATCAGATATTAATACTTAAAGAGGTCTCTGAGCCATTATATAGTTTATATATTTATACACACATACTATATAGTTTATATATTTATACACATTCTATTTTTTACTATACTATACTATACTACAGTTTAATGGTCAATGAATGGTTAAACATTGCATATCAACCGTGAAACTGTGGTTTAGCTTGAATTTCCCCTCTAACCTTTGAAAGGACCTCTTTGTTATTCTACTATAAGGGGAAGTGGTAACTGATCGGAATACAGTTTCGGTACAACCACAGCAACTGTTCTATTAAAGTCGGGGCCCCATGTGGCTGATCCCATCCACACATTGCAGAACAATATACACAGCAGACACACTGCGATATCAAAAACTTGTGTTTCTGTAAATTGCAGCAAGTCAATTATACCTATCAAATGCTGACGTTTTCTGTATAGGTATAATTGAAGCAAAAAAAATTTTCTGTGAAAAGAAAAACGCTTTTTGTCTGTGACTTGCTATGGCTTGCCTTAACCTTAGGGTCCATTACACTGAGTTTTCTAGTGCGGATTCTGACGCGGAATTTGCATTAGAATCTGCGTGGAAAAAGGCCTCCCATTGAAGTCAATGGGAGGCTTTTTTTCACGTGGATTCTGACACAAATCCGTGCCAGAGAACTTAGTGAATCGACCCTTAAACTGTTTTTCAAAAAAATCCTCATTTTGTATATCCTCAAAAATCAATGAACGTATCTCCAGCGTCTGACAATGTGATTTCCAGATCTTCATAACAAGTCAATTAACCTATTGATATTTTTCTTGAGGAATCCCATACAAGAACAGAGAGAAAACTCCATGCCGATGTTCTTTGAATTCAGGAACCCTATGGCTAAAAGGCAATCTCGCTAAGCACTAAGCCACTATTATATGCTTATGTACTTACTTAGTGACGATACACATGAACTGAGACTGATCCAAACTGCCACCAAGAATGCAGTATCTGTTTGTGCAAGTTCCACCACAGGATGTAATAACTGGAGGACATGATTGATACGGAACTAAGGTGACTTTGTCATTCACAAAAGCTGCACAGTCTTCAGCTTGCACTAAAACACAGAGGAAGAAAAAAGTTTCATTATTGCTGACAATATTGTTTCACCACAGTTTGCAAAGGCAGCATAAGCTTTTACATAGAATTTACTGGAAAGGTTAAAAGGGTTGTCCGGGATAAATTGAAAATGAATCCCTAATCTAAACCCCCTCCCCCTGCCTAACTTCTAATTGACTTCATTAAAAAAAAAAATCTATATTTACCTATATACCTGCGCGCCAGGCACATTTTCTGTTAATCCAGTGACATTTTATTTCTGCATTTCCGGAAATGAAGCATCCCAAATATTTCCCACCTGTCCCCATCATACTTACCTGTCTTCAGTCTTGTGGTAGAAGCATCACTTCCTCCGCTTCTGCCGGTGCCTGTGCAATAGAGCTTTATTATACATTCCCTGACAGAAGCGAAGAGCACATACCGCACATGCGCAAGAAGTCCACAGAAGAAGATGCTGGTGGGATCAACACTGATCACAGAAGACAGGTAAGTTTGATGGGGTGGGGGTATTGGGGATGAATTAGATAGATAGATAGATAGATAGATAGATAAGTAGATAGATAAGTAGATAGATAGGGCTAGTAGAATGCGGGCTAGCTAGGGAAACAGGGAGGGGGTATGAGAGGGAGATCATGGGAGTTGTAGGCTAGGGAAGCATGTAAAGAAATGCAGTGGATGCCAGGAGCTCTCAGAGAAAGCCAGAAATCACTCAAAACCCTGCTAAAGGTATTTTGGTACAATTATTAACCCAGTAATAGCACTAAAATTCCTTTTTTGTTAAAAAAAAAAGTGGTTTTGCTCAGAAAACCCCTTTAACACTGGTTGATGTAAACTGCATTCATTTAAGGCTAAAATAGTGCCCTATTGTCCAGTGTTGGGCTAAGATATCAATGTTAAAAAAAGAGGCCCAAATATAAGACTGCACTGTTCTCTGTCCTTTGAAAGTTGGGAGGCAAGGGTTAATGAGTGCACTCAAACACCTTTAGAGTGATTTCTAGGTTTGTCTGTGACCTCTTGGCAACTTCTTCATTAGTTTACATGGGAATTTTCCTGTTTTGTGTTTTCCTACAACTACCATGATGCCTTGGTCTTCACTCAGAGCTGACTCACACCATCTCCCTGTCTAACTCACACCCCTTCCCTGTATCCCTAGCTAGCCCACCCACTACTAGCCATTCGTAACTAACTGTTTTACTCCCTTTTACTCCCATCATACTTACCAGTCTTTCGCTTCTAGGCACAGAACATCACTTCTTCTGGACTAGTGCGGATGCCGTTATTTTATCTCGATTGCGTAGGCGTGGGTGGCCAGCAGACGTCAAGAAGAGGAAGTGCTGGCCGCCCAGAAGAAGTGATGTCCCATGCCCAGAAGGTCTGCACCGGAAGACAGGTAAGTATGATGGAGTGAGTGGATAGGTTAGTTTAATTGACATACCAGAAAATTGGAAAATGTGCCTGGGGTGGTCACATGACCACCTCACGATAAGTAAATATAGATTTTTGGTTCAGGGGTTAGCTTAGATTAAAAATATAAATTTATCCCAGATAATACCTTTAACATTGGATAGTAGAGTGTAGGCAAGTTAATATGTGGACACCTTATAATCATCAAAGGATATACAGTGGGGCAAAAAAGTATTTAGTCAGTCACCAATAGTGTAAGTTCCACCACTTAAAAAGATGAGAGACGTCTGTAATTTACATCATGGGTAGACCTCAACTATGAGAGACAAAATGAGAAAACAAATCCAGAAAATCACATTGTCTGATTTTGTAAGAATTTATTTGCAAATTATGGTGGAAAATAAGTATTTGGTCACCTACAAACAATCAAGATTTCTGGCTCTCACAGACCTGTGACTTCTTCTTTAAGAGTCTCTTCTTTCCTCCACTCATTACCTGTAGTAATGGCCCCTGTTTAAACTTGTTATCAGTATAAAAAGACACCTGTGCACACCCTCAAACAGTCAGACTCCAAACTCCACTATGGTGAAGACCAAAGAGCTGTCAAAGGACACCAGAAACAAAATTGTAGCCCTGCACCAGGCTGGGAAGACTGAATCTGCAATAGGCAACCAGCTTGGATTGAAGAAATCAACTGTGGGAGCAATAATTAGAAAATGGAATACATACAAGACCACTGATAATCTCCCTTGATCTGGGGCTCCACGCAAAATTTCACCCCATGGGGTCAAAATGATCACAAGAACGGTGAGCAAAAATCCCAGAACCACGTGGGGGGACCTAGTGAATGAACTGCAGAGAGCTGGGACCAATGTAACAAAGCCTACCATCAGTAACACACTACGCCGCCAGGAACTCAGATCCTGCAGTGCCAGACGTGTCCCACTGCTTAAGCCAGTACATGTCCGGGCCCGTCTGAAGTTTGCTAGAGAGCATTTGGATGATCCAGAAGAGTATTGGGAGAATGTCCTATGGTCTGATGAAACCAAACTGGAACTGTTTGGTAGAAACACAACTTTTCGTGTTTGGAGGAAAAAGAATACTGAGTTGCATCCATCAAACACCATACCTACTGTAAAGCATGGGGGTGGAAACATCATGCTTTGGCGCTGTTTCTCTGCAAAGGGGCCAGGACGACTGATCCGGGTACATGAAAGAATGAATGGGGCCATGTATCGTGAGATTTTGAGTGCAAACCTCCTTCCATCAGCAAGGGCATTGAAGATGAAACGTGGCTGGGTCTTTCAACATGACAATGATCCAAAGCACACTGCCAGGACAACGAAGGAGTGGCTTTGTAAGAAGCATTTCAAGATCCTGGAGTGGCCTAGCCAGTCTCCAGATCTCAACCCTATAGAAAACCTTTGGAGGGAGTTGAAAGTCCGTGTTGCCAAGCGACAGCCCCAAAACATCACTGCTCTATAGGAGATCTGCATGGAGGAATGGGCCAACATACCAACAACAGTGTGTGCCAACCTTGTGAAGACTTACAGAAAACGTTTGACCTCTGTCATTGCCAACAAAGGATATATAACAAAGTATTGAGATGAAATTTTGTTACTGACCAAATACTTATTTTCCACCATAATTTGCAAATAAATTCTTACAAAATCAGACAATGTGATTTTCTGGATTTGTTTTCTCATTTTGTCTCTCATAGTTGAGGTCTACCTATGATGTAAATTACAGACGCCTCTCATCTTTTTAAGTGGTGGAACTTGCACTATTGGTGACTGACTAAATACTTATTTGCCCCACTGTATTCGCTCCGCATAAAACCAAGTTTTTGCATGTTCTTTTCAAGAGATGTTTCAGCATATAAAACCAGTTTTAGTTTTAGCCCAGATTTAGTATTTAGTAGAGATGAGCGAACAGCGTTCGATCGAGTGCATGTTCGATTGGATATCAGGCTGTTCGAGATGTTCGATTCGAGTTGAACACCAGGTGGCAAACTCAATAAAAATTCGATTCCCCTCCCACCTTCCCTGGTGCTTTTTTTGCACCAATAACTGCGCAGGGGAGGTGGGACAGGAACTATGACAACGGAGGCATAGAAAAAAAATCGGAAAAAGTGATTGGCTGGCTAAATCAGGTGACCTCCAATTTATACGAACAGTGGATTTAATATCCAGTTCATATGAGACTGTGAACTATGTGACTGTGAGACACGGATAGATGTACAGGCAGGGTTAGCTAGGGATTACCTTTATTTAGGTGGCAATGTCACTCACACAGCTCTTTGGGGCTCTATCTGGTCGGGATCCCTGTCAGCTTGCGATATGCGGGAGCTGACTTTTTCTCCATAGGAATGCATTGACCAGCGTTGATTGGCCGAATGCCATACAGAGTACAGCATTCAGCCAATCAATGCTGGTTCTGCCGGAGGCTCATCTATGAGGAGGCAGAGTCCAAGATCGGATCATAATGGAGACTGCTGTGGACCGATCTTAGACTCCGCCTCCTCCAGCAGAACAAGCGTTGATTGGCCGAATGCTGTACTCTGTATGGCATTCGGCCAATCAATGCTGGTCAATGCATTCCTATGCCGAGATGTAGCAGTGCTGGCCGTGCACTCAGCACTGCTACACCGGAGATGAAGCAGAGCTGAATGTGCACTGAACCCTGCTGTACACTCAGCTCTGCTGAGATGCAGCAGAGCTGAGTATGCAGCAGGGTTCAGCACACACTCAACCCTACTACATCTCTGATGGCAGCAGAGCTAAGTGTGCAGCAGGGTTCAGCGCACACTCAGCTCTGCTACATCTCTGATGCAGCAAAGCTGAGTGTGCAGCAGGGTTTACATCTCAGGTGTAGCAGTGCTGGCTGTACGCTCAGCTCGGCTGCATCTCCAGTGTAGCTGAGCTGAGCGCACAGCCAGCACTGCTACATCTCGGCATAGGATTGCATTAACCAGCTTTGATTGGCCGAATGCCATAGAGAGTACAACATTCGGCCAATCAACGCTGGTTCTGCTGTACTCTGTATGTCATTCTTCCATTCAACGCTGGTCAATGCATTCCTATGGAAAAAAGTCAGCTCCTGCATATCGCAAGCTGACAGGGATCCCGATGTACTACAGTGACTTGGGCATGTTAGATGCCCCCAGACATGCTTCCCCTGCTGTCCCAGTTGCATTCCAGGGTGTTGGCATCATTTCCTGGGGTGTTATAGTGGACTTGGTGACCCTCCTGAGTTGAATAGTGGTTTCCCCCTAAACAAGTAATTATTCCCCATAGACTATAATGGGGTTCAATGTTTGATCGAGAGTCGAGTATTGAGCGGCTACTCGAATCGAACTTTGAACATTTCACTGTTCGCTCATTTCTAATATTTAGTTTTCTGCTTTAGGAAACATGTTGAAACGACTTATGGAAATACTGACTATTATTCTACATATAAAACTGTGGCCCTATTGTTCTATCTGCCGGACGTCTTTCTAATGCTTTCCATTCTTTTAGGATCCAATCCTTCTGCAATTTCCTGTTAAAAGCTGTATCAACATAAAACGATATAAAATAAATTATCCAAGCGACAGACACAAAATCACACTAATAAGCCCCTCATTTTACATACAAACACAGTTTAGCTTCCTTTCTCTGAGCTACTTATTTATCAAGCAGTATATTCAGGATCCAAAGTCATAATCTTCCTCTGTCTACACATTTTTCCCATATGTTGTGACTGCTAGTAAGAGGCGTAACTTGAAGATACTGGACCCCAAAGCAAAATCTGTAATGGCGCCTCTACTCATCTTGTGCCATACACAGTAGAATCCAGGATCCAGGGTCTGGTAGTGACTTTTACCACTACACCCCCTGTTGTCAGTGTTTATTCACACCCAGCGCCAAGGGCACATCCTACTCATATTCCCATAAAGAGATTTATACATAAATCTCCTGTACACAGGGGAACACAATTTGGAAAATGTGGTCTTTATATTGGCTTGATTTCCCAACCTGATACCCAGACTCCAAACACCATAGTGATCTATGATGCTAGGAGTCCTGGACTCCCTGCCGCTCTACTGTCCCATACAGCAGTGGTAGGCAACCTTTGGCCCGCCTGTTGTGGTAGAATCACAATTCCCAGCATGCCTACTTTCTCTGCTTATCTTGGAGCTCCCACTGAAATGAATGGAGCATGATGAGAGTTATAGTTTCACAGCAGCTGGAGTGCGGATTTCTGTCATACAGTATATATATAGTACAATAGAGTTACAGGGAAGCAGGGACTCAAGCATCATAGCTTCAAACCATCCCAGATCTGGCAGGACAGTCCCTATTTTACACTGCTGTCCCGCTTTCCCGGATAGCTTACGGTTAGTCCCGCTATGCCCCTGAAGTTTTTTGCTGTTACGCTTTGATAGGGTAGGGTAACGGTAGATGATAAAACCCAGTGGGTTAAAAGACCATGTGATCAGACTCTTAATACTGTGGGGCATTTGGAGGGGGACATTATAATGCGGGGACATATAATGTTAGGGTGACTGTAGGAGCATTATACTGTGTGGAGGTACATGGAAAAAAAATGGATGAAAATGGGCGGAGTCAACATAGAAGTAGGTGGAGCTAAATTTTATCATAGTGTAAAATAGTGTAGGGGGGGGGGGCAGATGTTGACCAAGACATTCATCTTGTATCTGGATCAGATTTTCCCGACCAAATTCACCCATGTGCAGGAGCACTAAATGTGCATCCAGAAAATCTATGAACCCTATTGTTTCCCATGCTCTCACACACACAATAACCCTATAGTTACACAACAATCAGCAACTCACTGTTAATTTAGTTTCACTATCTGTGAAAGGGGGCTATTTACATAACCAATATTTTGACGGTTTGTTGTATAGGACCGCCAAAATATAGGTCATGCTCTGTTTTAGTCTGTTTTCACAAATCCCTCTGTACGCTGCAATATATGAAGGATCATTAAAAACGGGTGCCCCTTGGGTGCAAAACAGCTAATTTGCACCACAGTTGTGTAAATGTAGACTAAAGCTAGGTTCACATCTGCGTTGGAGTCTCTATAGGAAACTAAGCCGCAGGTTCCACCGCAGATATCATCGGTGGAGAGAGAAGTCTATGGGATCCATTATAGTTATGGGGTCCGTTGGTAACTGCTATTTTAGCAGACAGGCTCTCCAACTTTTGGGTCCCCGTGTGGACCTGAATAACAGAGAACCAAACGCTAGTGTGACCCTAGCGTTTGGAAGAGAAACTAATGTGATTCCCCTCTCACACCAAGACAGACTGTGCAGCAGCCCCTTCCCCTTGTCTTCACAGACTTTTGTGGTCTGAAGTGCCCACTGTCCGATTGTAATACTTGCAATATAACTTTTAATTTCATCAAAGGCATTTACAGCATATATATCATTTATGGCTAGTGTGTTATTGCTCTTGTTGGGCCTCAGGGGGCAGTGTAAGATAGGGGGATTCAAACAGAAAATACCAGTCATAGCTTGTGCTGGCCGGGTACACAGAGCGCCATTTCATAGATATGTGTGAACAGCCACTACAGGGCACTCAGACCTGGCCTGATCTCTGTGCTGTGCAGGAAACAAAAAATGGAGCTTCAGTCTATGAGCGCGCTCTGGACTCTGTGTCAAAGGGATGCAGCTGTGTCTCTGAACCATCAGGACAGAGATAAACATGCCTGCTTCCTCTTGGTAGAGGGCTGCACGAAAGCATCAGTAAAGAAGCAGTACTGACTGAAGAGATTGAACAAAACCACAGCCGTAACACCCTTAGATATTCACACATCGCAGAAACTGCGCAATTGTCTGTTGGACTTGTGGTGTAGATTTTTCAAGGCAAAGAGTGAAATTTATGCAAAATCTGCAGCATTTGAACAAAGAATATGATTAAGGTTGAGGCCATGCATTGTGGAAATACAGCGTTTTTTGGCTGTTGCGTTAACATAGCAGGACAAACACAGTGCTTTCAGTCAGGTTCGTTTTAACTCATTGGTGGGCCCTGTGCAAGGGTTTTATTAGTACCCCCATCTCCCACCACCATAACCTAGAAATATCTGATCTGCATAAATTGCAAATTGTAATGCCCCCTCGATGGCCCCCACATAGTATAACACCCTTAGTGCCTTATGCCTCCCTAATAGCCCCATAATGCCCCCTTCCAGGTTGCCCCCTAATTCTCATGTTCCCTTCCAGGTTTCCCCCACAGAATCCTATTCCCCACCCCCCTAATTGCCCCCGCAGTGTCATGTATCCCCCCCCCCAAGTTGCCCTCACACTGTCATGTTTGCCCCCACAGTATCAGGTCACCCCACCTCCCAGGTTGCCCCCAGAGTATGTCCCCTACAGTGCCATGTCTCCCTCAGGTTGCCCTTACAGTCTCAAGTTCCCCATGGTTGTCCCCACAGTATCATGCCCCCCCACACTGTCATGTCCCCCTCAGGTTGCCCCTACAGTATCATGTCTCCCCGCCCCTCTGGTTGCCCCCTCCCCATATTGCTTCCATAGTATCATATCCCCGCACAACAAAGGTTGCCCCCACAGTTTAATTTTCTCCCGCTGTATATAATCAAAGAAAAAAAGAAAACCTTAATACTAATCTTTCCCCGTTCCTCCGTTCACTCTCTCTTTGGTCCGGTAGTCTTCTAGAAGTAACAGACGTGATGTAAGTGATGTCATTACCTCACACCTCCTGCTCCCAGGAGAATCTGAGCAAAGACAGCGGCTGGATGATGAAGCAGGGAGCGGACGACTCACTACTTCATCTCTAGCTTCAACCTCCTCCAGACGCTGATGAGTTGGGTCAGCCTGCACCCGCTGCAGAAAAGGCATTTCCCTATAGACATACATGGGGGAGGCAAAAATGAAAAACCCATTTCTGCAGCATTTTGTGCAGCATGCTCCGTTGTCTCCCATCGTGGTCAAGTCCTGCTGCTCCGGTGTTTTCTTCCGGTGGAAGTCCGCACCGCATGTAACCTCTGAGGCCAATCAGTGGCCTAAAGTAAGGCCCCAAGACGTCACAGTAGTGACATCCCGTGTCCTTCGCTGAGACGGATGATTGACCTCAGCAGTCATGTGCTGCAGGGACTTCCACTGGAAGAAAACACCGAAGCAGCAGAACTGGACCACGCTGGGAGACAACGGAGCACTGGGGACAAGTACGTTTTGTTTGTTTTTTTTACCTCCCCACTACCTAATTAAATTATTTTTTATCCTGGACAACCCCTTTCATGTACTCTGACATCATTGGTGTGATACATTGCTAGGAGGCTGACAATGTGTTGAATTTGTTGGTTTTGGCACTGATATCTCTGGAGCGCATTGAAAGCTTTCTGTTGGAATACAACACCGCCATTGTCAGACAACATAAAAGGTCTTCTTTAATGACTATTGTAGCAGAATTTCTATAGACATAAATAAATGCATTCATATACAATAAATAAGTTATAGTATATATAAAAGTAATAAAGTTTATGAGTTCAGGTATAGTAAATTCAATATGGCTAGGATTTGGGTTGTCCACGGCAGACACTTGGCAGACCTCAAACCCCAATCCACACTGTTTGAACAGATGTGTACCTAACCTAAGATGTGTGAAACTAACCTAAGATGGTTAAAGGACAACCTCGCTTACCTATTTACAACACTTCACACAGTTCAGAGCATATTTACAAGCTTCATAACTGCGTAAAATTGTATCCATGTAAATATCTCTGCAAACACTTTGCTTTTATATATCCTGTATAGTTTTCAGTTTATATGATATTGCTGATATACACTGTACTAACATATACCTTCAAAGGATTTCCCTACTAAAGAGTCACTCCCTATTATGTCTGATCCCCGAGGGCTCTATGTGATGCTGATCTGTATCATGTGCACCACTGATCCATTCACATGGCGTGCTCAAGGACTTGCAGTGATTGATGTGTGTGCCAGCAGTCAGACCCCCAGAAATCGGACACTTATACTGTTAAAACCCCTTTAATGAAAAAGCATGCTTCAAAAAAACAGGGCTATAGCGGTGTCAACCACCGTACAGATCTTTTATCTTGGATAAATACTGATAAATTGCACAATCCATCCAAGATAAGTGAATTATTATTAACAATAATTCAGTATTCAGAAAAGTAAATATTTACAAAGAGACTCAACTTTTTACATAGTTTTTAGCTAAAATGTTCAAAAGTAGAAATTCTGAAAAACGGAACATAACAACTTGTTACACAAAACATAGAAGTCAATCCATTTAATATCATCCTCTTCTTTTATAGCAGCAACATATTCTACAATGTTGTACATTGTTAGTAATGCTCCTAGTATTAGAGGGTTAGAACATAATGCTAGAGGAGAAGCTAACCCCCTTACAAGTGAAGCTTTTCCCTTTAAAGTCTTGCACAGACTTGAAGGAACAATAGAAACAAGAGTTGTACATTCAGTTCAGATGCACCTACCTTCTGAAAAGCACATGAGGCACATTACAGCAAACAGGGAGAGAAGCAGTGCTCGAGCCATGGCGAGACAGAGATGTGATCTGGGGGATGTCTTTCCACCACTCTACTTATGAAACTCACTGACTCACATCTACAAGCCCACGCCTCTCTTTTTTTTATAGCATGATGTTAAGTTTTGTTTTCCTGAGAATGATCTTCTTTATGGGAAATCAGTTTCAAGAGGAAAAATATTAAGAAAACCCAACCCACTGCCAAACTATGGGCTGGAATAATATTGATTATATTTTGACATTGATTATACTTGAATTATCCTCCTATCTCTCGTCCAAGTCACTCTTTGACAGACTATGGACAGGCTTCAGACCCCATCGCTCCACAGAAACTGCTCAAAGACAACCTACTAACTGCCAAAACCAAACAACACTACTCTGTCCTCCTCCTCCATGACCTTTCCTCCGCCTTTGACACAGTCAACCATTCCCTCTTGTTAGAAACTCTCATCCCTTGCGATCACTGGCTTGTGTCTTTCCTGGATCTCCTGATACCTCACCACGTACAGTGTCTCCCACTCGCATACTACCTCCTCACCACGCCCTCTTTCTGTAGGTGTCCCTTACCTTTCCTAGGACCCTTCCTATTGTCCGTCTACACCCTCGGCCTTATAGAATATCATGGTTACACTGACAACTCTTAAATATATCTGTGTGGCCCACATATTACCACTTTGTTGTCCAGAGTTCCAGAGTCTCCAGCAGCCATTGCCTCCTTCCTCTCCTCCCACTTTCTCAAGCTCAACATGGAGAAAATGGAGTTCATCATCTTCACTCCACCTTGCATGGGCCCGTACCTGACACATCTATTAAAGTTAATGGTACTACACTTATCCCAGTCCCAAGTCTCCATTGCCTTGGTATAACCGTTGACTCTGACCTTTCCTTCAAGACACACAAGTCCTCAACACCTCCTTTCACTTCCAATTTAAGAGCATCCATTGACTGCACTCCTTCCTCACCATTGAAACTAGAAAAATTATAGTCCAAGCCCTCATAATTTCCCACTTAGACTACTGTAGCACTCTTCTTCACAAGCTCTCCTCTCCTTACATATGTGAAAGCTACAGCTACTTCCCTCTACCCGCTCTCACGTGACCTCTGATTCCCTCAACACCTCCTACTCTGCTCTGCTCTTATGCACCCTTCACACAACCACCTCCAAGATCGTACATTCCATACCCTGGACATACTTATGTGTCACTACCAGGACACATGACTGTCTCCCACAATCACAACTTCAAAAACACCCTGAAACCTATTTAGAAAGGTCTACAACCTTCAATAACACTACTGCCACTACACCACCATCTGAACAACTTCTACCCTAACCTATTGTTTCTATCCTCTTTCCATCGTATATTGTAAGCCCTTGTGGGTAGGCCCCAGTATCCCGCCATTACAGTTGGTCACCTTTAGTACTGTACTTATTTGTGTGTTGTATGTAAACCCTCAAATGTACAGCACCATGGTGCTCTAAAAATAAATAATATTAATACTTTAGATCCTCTAAGATGCTTAAAGCGTAACTCCCATTTTTAAAATGTATTTATTTGTTGCTATTGTGTCTTCGGATGATTAATGCCCTATTTTGTAATATACTTAGATACCCTATCAAGTTCTAAAATTCTAGAGCTGTAGCATTTGCCAAAAGACGGAAGGACCCTTTAAATGGTTTTATACCACTTAGAAAAAATGGTTCTGATATAACATAAAAGATGAGATTCTCAACTTTCATATGCTGCAGTACTAGATGTAAAATAACCCAAGATATCACTATACAATACAAAGAAGCTTTATAGGCACGTCCAAATAGGTATTTGGCATTGCCATTGCAAGTAGAGTGGGTGGGGTTGAAGTGGCCGAGGGGGTGGGGGCGGGCGTGGAGTGGATGGGTGGTTTGGGGCACAATGGTCCATGAGGTCTCATCTTCCCCTCATTTGGTGGCAGGTGGACACATACTGGGCAGTGATCTCCACAGTGGAGGCTTTTTAACCCATTGATTTCAATGTGTTAAAGGGGTTGTCCCGTCACAAGGATCCTATCTATACTGCTTATTAATGTGGATGTAAGACTTTTCCTAAATACACTGCTTCAGCAAAACTGCTTTGTTTGGCCACTATCTCACTTTATTCATTTTTTTGTGGCCACAGCCCTGACCTAGCTGCTCCTGAGTCAAGTGATGTGTCTGCCTGCTCTGAGGGGGGAGGGAGGAGGGGCTAAGTGCAAGCCTGGAGGGGGGGGGGTAGTTTACACTTTGGGGGAAGGGGCCGCCAATACAGGGTTAGACGCCGGCACAGGTGAAGCCAGCAACATCGCTATGCTTCTGCCCTGCATGAAGCCAGCAGCGGCAGAAGCGATGCTGTTATTCCGGGGGGGGGGGGGGGCGGAGGAGCGGAATAACAGCATCGCTTCTGCCGCTGCTGGCTTCATGCAGGGCAGAAGCATAGCGATGTTGCTGGCTTCACCTGTGCTGGCGTCTAACTCCCCGGCATCCGCTGTAATAGGCGGATGCTGGGGACTGTTAGATGCCGGCACAGGCACATCGCTATGCTTCTGCCCTGCATGAAGACAGCAGCGGCAGAAGCGATGCCATTCCGCTCCGGGGTCACATATGCAAAGCCAAGCGACGAGATGCCGCCGGCCCTGCGTGCAAGCTCATACACCAGTCTAACCTTCACAATGCGAATACAGACCCGCAGGGTGTCGGGTCTGTATTTGCATTGTGAAGGGTAGACTGGTGTATGAGCGCGCACGCAGGGCCGGCGGCATCTCGCCGCTTGGCTTTGCATATGTGACCCCACCCACCAATGACGAAACAAAGCCAGAAGACAGAAGATTTTAGAGGAACGAAGACGGGTGAGTATGCGACGTGGGAGTACCCCTTTAAGCGCGCTAAACGGAACCCATTGAAGTCAATGGGATTCTGTTTTGCAGCGCTGAGCCTTACACGAGTTATCGTGCAAGAATCAGTGCCGCGTTACATCGTGTGCATGCACCCTAAGTGACATCATCATATTGAACTTGTAGCTCCCAGGGAAGAGAGGGGATGAATGGTGAAGCAAGGATCCCGACTTCATCATTGTACGCAACTCATCATCATCCTAAGTAAGTCAATGAGCTGAAGTTGTGACAGCCTGGAACGGCGGGACAGTAAATGCAGGACTATGCCGTTGTCCCTAGTGGGCTCCCACTGCCATAGGGCCCGTGCAAGTACACCGTTGGCCCTATAGTTAAAAAGGCCCTTCCAAAGGATATGTAAAAGCATCTATAGACCAGATTAAAAAATACCTTGATATGGCATTTTTTGCAGCATAAAATAGCACTGAAAACTGCACTATTACATATTACATGTAGTTATATCCAGATAAAAAAATGATTACGGTTGTTCCAAAGAGCTCATTTGCATATTGCCATAAAGTGATCTTTAGGTAACAGAGGCACCAATTTACCAGGGGAAAGCATTGTGCTATATAGGCGACTGTAACTTATCTATCTGTTGGGCTGGGTTGTTGTGAAAGTATCCCTTTAATGCATTCACCAGGAGCTTTCCTGACCCATACATTGAACTGACTGAAATACCATGGTGTGAATCCACCCTAATAGATGTGGTATTAATGATCTTAAACGCAAACCATGTGAGTTATGTTGTGGCCAACACATCTCTATGCCTCAAGCTGTGAGTGGTTAAATGAAATTTCTTGAGACATATACTGTAGCAGCCTAGTGGGCACAAGGACCCTAGAGCTATTGTAGACAAGAGACTAAGAAAACCTGCTAAGTACACCTATATGGGGCAGGCTATGGTAAGGAGAACCTTACCAGAAACCTACAGTGCAGAACTGGTCTGTCATATTGACTGGTCTTCTGGTCATCCGAGTCTTGCAAAGAGTCTGCCTTATCTAAGGCATAGTTTGGCTGGTGTTCTGCAACCGATTCCTTTGTTCAAGGTCAAGTCTCCCACCAAATGTAAGTATAACCACTAATCTTTGTATAAAACATAAAGTGACAGTAACCACTACGCATTTGTGACTCTGTGTGAACAAAAATAATAAGTTCTCACTTTTCAACAAAGTGTCTGCAACATCCTAGGGTGTATCAACCCCTTACTTGCTTAGGTAAAGGCCAGGAAGCGAGTGCTTAAAGGGTTTGTTTAGGGCCCCTTCACACGCGCTCCCATTGAAGTGAATTTGATGTGTTTTGAAGCGCTCGCGTGTGCGGGTCTAAATGAGCGGCACGCTTACGCCTTGTGAAGGGGCCCTTAAGGTTATAGACGCACGTAGCGAAAAGCATCTAAAAAAATTACTGTGAAAAAAAGACACCGCAGAAACATATTGCATTTTGTTCTGCAGCGTCATTGCTGCCTCTCTCACTTCTTTTTTCTATTCCTCTATTAAGTGCATAGGGATCATGTTCACATTTCCGCAGGTAAGATAAACATGCTGTATTTTTTTTTAAAAAAAAACATGGCTTTTCTGTAGCTCTTTTGTTCCCGCAGATTAACCAGACTCTCATTCACTTAGCTGGTACTGTAAAACACAGCGTTTTTTGAGTCTTGACTTTTTTTTGTGCAGTCTTTGAAGACAAAACTAGTTGTTGATCATTTATGGAGAGAAATTACTTTCTCCGGTTTTGGCTTTAAGAACTACTTCAATAACCCTGATCGGAGGAACACACCCATGGTGTGGTTTTTAAACAAAGCCATGGCCACTCCCATCGAATCAAAGCCAAAAATTCTTTTCGTTTCTCTTTTGTTACATTTTAAGAGCAGTCAAGCTCTTGTGTACTACGTCAAACAAAACCATGAAATTGTCAGTCATGACGTTGAATCTATAGCGCACCCTGTATAAATCCGTCACTTCTAAAGATAGAAATAGTTTTGTATTTCATTTTTACTAAAGATACAGTAGTACTTAAAGGGTTAACTGGGAAAAGTCTGCGTTTGCACATGTTTGCACAAGTCTCCTTGAATTGTTCAAGCAGCAACAGAGATGATTCATTCCAGCTGTAGATAAGAAACGAAACCTGAGAATAAAAAAAAAGATCTTTTCATACAGTTCAGGCTGCGTTCACAGCTGCATCAGAGTCTCCATCGCGGGGTCTGCCTGGAATCAGCAGAGGAGGACTTTATTCCTCTGCTGGTTTCAGTTTAATTGTGACGGACTACTGACAGACCCCATAGTTCTTTTGGACTCCCTGCGTTACTGCTGTTTTAGCGGTCCGCTTCCCCGTTGTTCAGGTCCCCCGATAGACCCCAAAAACAGAAAGGCGACGCTAGTGTAAACCTAGTATCAGTAAGGAATGGAAAAGTCTAAGGCTCCATTTCTACGGAGTAACGCGGCGCTCATTCTGACACGTAAACACATGTCAGAGTGAGCATTTCAAAACAGAATCCCATTGACTTCAATGGGTTCCATCTTACGCACGCAACACATTGAAATCAATGGGAGGCTTTTTTCCAGCATGGAAGATTCAGTGCCAAATAAAGCGCCATTTTCCTCCGTGTGAATGGACCCTTATATGGCAGATACTGTACAGTTTAGTCAGATTATTTTAAGGATGGATTCTCTGTGATTCATGACAGTGCTCACTGAACTTCCGATGCTCGTTGCTGGCTAATTAGCATATCAATAAAAAACAGGCTAATTCAAACACAGCTGAGAGGATTAATAAACAAAAGGTATGTGTGGAATAGCCTTTCTAAAGCCTATGCAAATATATTCTTAGGCATTGTTCCCACGAAGTAACACGCTTTGCAACCCATTGATTTCAACGTGTAGCGAGCGTAAGCCGGCACACATTGAAGTCAATGGGATCTGTTTTGAAGCGCCTCACTCTGACACGTGTTTACATGTCAGAATGTGTGGCGCGTTACTCCGTGGGAACGGAGCCTTAGTTAAAAATTAGTTTTCCCAGTGATAGAATCCCTTTAATACATAATAAGCTTGCAGTATTATGTGTGTTATCTCAATTCAATGAAGACTATGAAATAATAAAATGTAGTGTAATGAAAATAATTCACACTCTTAATATTGCACTGGAATATTAAATCAAAGACAAGTGTAAAAAAAAGAATACCAATATTTATTGTCAAAAACTGAAAGTTCAAGTAACACACAACTAGAACACACAGAAGTCCAAAAAGTCAACTAAAAGAATACTACGTATATGTAGTATAGATAAATATTTAACAAATATTCAGAACTGCTTAAATGGGAATTCAAGAATGGGATAAAGACTCAGGGTTTTTTTTTTTTCTTTTACTTTTTTTCCCCTGCCACTCTGTGCTACAACAGAAAGCTACGACTCTCCATGTCTGGACAGTCTGAGGATGGGGACCGTTGCTCTTCTCTAGAGACAGAGTAGCAGAAGCAAAGCCATATCAGGGGCCTACTCCACTGATAAAAGATTTACAATTTGGCCTTGGGTGCAAAAATAAGTAGAAATTAGTGGAAAGTGTAACAAGAAATTACTTAGAGACATTCCCTCTAGGTTACATAGTAAAAATAAGGCGGCAAAAAACTACAATATTTTTCCAGTCATTTTAAACCCTTATCCATTATCTAATACTTTCTGCCACCTTGAAGAAATCCACCATATATGTGCCACACTGTGCCTATAAACCACCACCACTGTAAATAGATTTTCTTTATTTAATTTCCAATTATTTATAATAAAAGGAAAGTCATTCTAACACATTTGAAACAATATAAGAGAGTGAATGTTGCACCCCATTTTAGGAGATATACAATAAAAATAAAGAATAGCAATTAAAATAAAATCTGTTAGGCTAAGGCCCCACGTAGCGAGCCGCAGCAGAAGTTTCCATTGCAGACTTTCTGCTTCAATCATACCTATAGGGAAACCGTCAGCAATTCCGTAGGTATAATTGATATGCTGCCATTTCCAAAAGCACGTCGATTTTGGAAATCGCTGCATTTCTGCGATGTGTGAATGTGCAAATCCCATCCACTCTGCATGAAGAAAGCACATGGTACAAATGATTATTGTACAACCTGCAGCATAAATGACATATCAACTTTAGGAGTGGGAAAAATGTATCGTGGCCAAAAGTTTTTCTTTAACTGCATTGTTGTATTTTGTTAATGTCTTTGTACCAGTTTCTTCAGCAATAGCCATTCACAAGTATGTCAATATCAACCACTGATAAACTAACCTATATCCTGTAGGAAAACACCATTTCTGAAGGTCTGGTCCCCTTGGGCTGTGTACTACCATCCTACACCTGCTCCATTTTCCTGGCTGCCGCCAACCTTCCCCTATCAATCCCTCATCTTTCCCAACACCCCTCCCCATTCCTATCCTGTACCCTCAGTCTCTGCACCAACGTTGGGTTAGGTTTCTAATATTGCTATCCATATACTGTATACCACTAATAACTGTATAACGTCTACACTGTTGACCACTGACTTGTTGAATTATACAATTATTTATATATATTACTTTTTCCATGGGACACCAATAAAAAAAATACTTTAGGCACATAAAACAGGAAGACAGTGGGTGCAAAAATTATTTCGAGGGGCCACTTCTTGAACTAAATAAGAAATATTGCATTTATCTATTTGCTTGAAGATGCAGTAGCATCACTGCTCCAACCGGCCAAGAAATAGGGATCAGTTATGGAGTTTCTTCAAAGGCCATGTTATCTGCACCTGTAAGAAGAACACAAAACTAGGTAAGTGAGGGATAAGGCAATGTCAAATTGACGGACAAAAAAAAACAAATCAAAAGCATCCTCTTCATATCAAGAAATATATCCATGGATAGAAGCCTCCTTAAAGTCTATTTTTCTTCACATAAGATCTCTTAACCAGCCTGTACTAGTATAGCACAAAGCAAAATTAAAAAAAATAATAATGTTTGCATTATCTTATTGAGCATTGCAAGTAATGCAACATTTGTTTCTCAAAGTTGGCCAATTTAACGCCACTTTTCTTGAAATTTCTCAAAACAAGGGTAAGGAATGACACATCTGTACATTGCATATAAGGTTAATGTGCAGCTATCTAGAAATTAGAAGAATTAGGCTAAGTTCACACAGAGTTGTTTTAAATCAATGGGAGCCGCTCAGGTCTTTTTTCTGGCTCCCGGAAAAAGAAACGAGGTGCTCATTCTTCAGGCCGTTTTGCCTTGCGATTCGGCCTGAAGACACTCCCTCCTCCGGACTAGGCCCTAATCCGGAGCGGAGTGCGTGACTGGATGCCGATGCAATGCACTGACTTTTAGTCGTGGCTACCCAGTTTTTGTTCCGGAACCTGAGGCAGCCTCCGCCTCAGGTTCCGGGCCAAAAAACTCCGTCTGAACTTACCCTTATCAGAAGTCACTGAGGATTTCCATGGCCACAGACAGAATACACTTACACAGGTTACAATACTCTTGATGACAAAATGTTCTTAACATTTTAAGTAGGCGATACATTTGGTTACAGAAGCTCTTGTAAGAGTTTCCATTCCACCATTCATAACACAAACTCATACAAAACATTCCTTTTCATAAAGAAGGTCTCATTATATGACACATCTATTATGAGCTTTTCGGACAGAAAACGGTATACTACACACTGCAGCTGCTGAAGAACCTCTTCTTTTATTTAAAAATAAAAATAGAAGGGCACCATTTGTCTGTGGTTAGCACAAAAGAAGGCTTCCTGCAAAAGCAAGTAATGTACTCGTTCTACAGGGAGAGATATGGCAGAACAAGTACATTAGTAGTGCCTATGTAGTGGTACCCATTGGTCTATAATGATTAAATTCTGACATCACAATATCATTTTTATACAAATATTACTTATAGACATGCCAAAGACAATTTTCACTAACATGCGTCATATAAAGCTGGGTTCACATCTGCACTCAGTGAGTGTTCGGGGATTCTGTCCACCATTCTGCTTAAAGAGGCTCTGTTAGCAAAATTATGCTGATAGAGCCCCACATATGCATGAATAGCCTTTAAAAAGGCCATTCACGCATTGTAAATGTAATATTAAACTACCCCCTCGTTTTAAAATAATACCCTAAAAAAAAGAATATGATAATCATACCTTATCGTGCACACTGGGCGGGCATGCACAGTCCGACGTCATCTTTAGCCATGCCTACATCTTTTTTCTTGCAGCGATGTCCTCGGGTCCCGTCTTCCTAGTCTTCTTCTTCCGGCGTCATTGCTTGTAATCCTGCATCGGCGCAGTAGCAGGGAAACAGTAGCAGGGGAACTGAGCATACTCAGTTCCCCTGCTACTGCGTAGGCGCGGGGTTACAAGCAATAACGCTGGAAGAAAGGACCCGAGGACATCGCTGCAAGAAGAAAGAAGATGTAGGTGTGGCTAAAGATGACGTCGGACCGTGCATGCCTGCCCAGCGTGCATGATAAGGTATGATTATCATATGCTTTTTTAGGGTATTATTTTAAAATGGGGGGGGGGGGTAGTTTAATATAACATTAGTAATACCTGAATGGCCTTGTGGGGCTCTGTCAGCATACTTTTGCTGATAGAGCTCCTTTAAGGAATGGGGGGGGGGGGAGAAAAGTCCTGCAAGCAGAATTTTTATCTACGCATTTTTCTGGTGGAAACCCGGCAGACCAGGTGGGGTAACCGTTTTTTTTAAGCGGATTGGGTTTCTCTTTTTTGTGGACCTGAACAACAGAAACCTAATGCAAATGCGAACCTAACACAAGTGTTATTTATGCCGTGTTGTATTAATTAGAATACTGTCATGAGGACACCATAGAGACAATTAATAGAAAACATTCCAACACTTAACACTGCACATTATAAAAAAATAAATAAATTAAAAAAAAAAAAAAAAAACCAACTGCAGGCATGTCACAAGCCCTTGTTCAGATGGGCCAAGAAACACTGTCCATGTGTCAGTTGTATTCCCTGTCCCATGGTGGCTCACCAGAAGTGAACAAATTCAGTGAGTTATGATGCTGCGAGTCCCAGAATTATGAGTGCAGGACAGTAGACTTGCAGACCTTAACTTCAATTTACATTATGTCTCAGAGCAATTGTTGTTGATATCACCCGGATTAAGGTTACAACATGGTTCTTCCTTGTATATAATAATGTACATATGTATATATTTAGAAATTTAGTTTGAGAAGTGTGTTGGTGATTGATACACTGTAACTAGTCAGGATCCGCTGTTGGTATCCTTTCTTGATTGTTTAAAAAATTTATTTGTTCTATGTAGAACCTGAAGAAGGTCTGTTTAGACCGAAAACGTTTGGTCCACCACGCTCTACCAATAAACACACGCTTTTGTTGGCATACACCTGTGTGAAGCTCCTTTCTTTACCTATTGACACGGGGTTGGACCCTAGCTTCAACACTGGGACAACGGCTGTATCCTTGTAAAATTGAGGACAGTAGACTTGCGATACTTTGGGATCTCACAGCATCATAAACCAGATGTTCACTTCAGACGAACCACCACGACCAGAAATGCGGCTGACTCATGAACCGTGTCGCTCCATCTGAATAGGCCCCGAGACTGCTGACCTTATCCTGCTTGGGCTTGACTTATATAGATCATGCAGATAGAAGGAGGTTAGGAGAAATTAATGAAAACCATGTAAAAGGAAACGGTTTACGTTGCCCATAGCAGCAAATGAAAGCTTAGCGTTCACTATTCATAGCGACAAATGACTGCTGCTTTGTTGAATGCTTGCTATGGGTTACAAAGATCATTCCCCCAATATATGTGAGCATGCTTGCAGTTACAGCATACTGACTAAAGCTTACTTACCACCTTATTTAGTTGGGTAACTGGTATAACCAGTCGCCTCACCTGGATATGGTGGTGGACCCTGTCCAGCATACATAGATTGGTTTGCCACAGGCATGTATCCTACGGGAGGTGTGGAATATGGAATCTGCACCATGGGCTGATGGCGAACAACATTAGTGACTGCCACACTAGCCATACGAGCTGTAGAAAGACAAGAGAGTCAACTTAAACCAAGTACTAAACAGATTGAAATGACAATTTTCTTATTAATTTATAGAAGCTAAATTTTAGCCATTTTAATTTTCATTAAAATATGTATTGAAGTTAAAGGGTTATTCCCATCTCAGACTTCATGCCAGAACCAAGTCTCGACCAAGTTACAAGAACAGACGAATGTGACTGTGATCATCTCTTTGTGTAAGGGTATGTTCACATGTATTTTTATTTTAAATATGATTTTTATTGAAAAGAAGAAAGCTTTTACAATATAATAAAAAGCATCTACAAACATAAGAAGAATCGGCATAAGTCTAAATAGTAGAATAGAAATTGTAAGCTGGAACCTCGGGCTGCAGCCCAAAAACATGGACTAAACAAATATAACCAAACATACAGAGACCAAAGGACCAGATAAACACACGCTACAAAGACACCAATTCTACGAGAGGACAAGAAAGAGATGAAAGGGGGAACACAACCAGAAGGGAACAGGAAAAAAACAGGAAAAAGAGAAATGGGGGAGACAGAATAGGAACAGAAAAGGACAAGAAAACCAAACAATAACATAAACAACATAACCACATACCTGAATACAATACCAGAGAAACACAAAATACATCCAAAAAATTGAATAAAATAAAATAAAATAAAATAAAGCCACCTGGGATAGCCACATATTAGGCAGATAGTAATCAGGGGGTCCCCATGGGGGCGGTCTGGGGCCGAGGCGAAAGTACACCCTTAGTAGACTCCACGTACGAAATCCAGAGAGACCACTGGGATCGAAACTTGGCGTAAGTATGGTTTTTGTTAGACAACAAACGTTCCAAGGTACATGCCAAGTTCACATGGTGAAATAGTTCAGCCAAGGTCAAACAAAGAGCAGACTTCCACTGACGAGCGATCATGGCCCGAGCTGCGAGCACGATCTGTCCCAGAACGACCTGCATATCCGAGGGAAAACTACCAATATCTAAGAAACAAAGGGCGAGACCAGGAGAAGGACTGATATCAAAACCAGCTATGGCGGACATGAAATGAAATACCGCTATCCAGAAGGTTTGTACCGGAGGGCAGTCCCACCACAAATGCAAAAAAGAACCTACTTGGCCGCACCCCCTCCAGCAGAGTCTGGAACAAGAAGAATCAATATGCGCCATTTGGGTCGGAGTCCTATACCACCGCAGCATAATTTTCAAAGCCGTTTCCCAATGTGCTGCCCCCTTAGATACACGTTTAACAAACCCAGCTGCCACATACCAATCCGACAGAGGGATGGTTCTGGCAAGATCCGCCTCCCAACGGAGCAGGTGAAGAGGCTTGACCCGCTCCGGAGGGACAGAGAAAAAGCCATAAAACACAGACAACCCACCTCTAACAGGCGTGGACCTATTCCACAGCTTTAAAGCAAGCCTAGGAAAGGTCAATCTAGAGGGCTCGTAGGATTGAAAAAAATGACGCAACTGCAAGTATTTAAAGAAATCCGTTTTAGGGAGCTGGAACTCTTCCTGTAACATGGAGAACGACTTAAGCCCGTCATCCGTATACAGATGAGCAACTTTATAGAGACCCCTAGAGACCCATCCACGAAGTCGCAGCTGGGGGAGAAAAGAGGTTAGATATAATATGGGTAACTTAGATAAAGGGACCAGGTCTTCTCTGGAGGTATAGGACAAAAAATAACGCCAAGCAGACACTGTGGTCCTAATACTCAGTAAAGGAGGGGAAGTGATGGGCGGACTCGAATCCTTAGGGCGTAAAATACTCATAAGCGGGGCATCCAGAAGGCATTCCTCAATTTCGGCCCAGCGCCATTTAGAAGTCTCGTCCCACCCGACCTTAAGTTGATCTAGGACAGACGCCATATAATATTTTTTAACATCAGGGACACCCGCACCTCCATGGGACCAAGGGCGCGTCATCACCTTGAATCGGACCCTGGATCTCTTACCCTCCCAAATGTAGTTGGAAAGAATAGACTGAAGCTTGGTAAAATATGAGTCAGGGAGGGGGATAGCGACTGTACGGAACATATACAAGATTAAGGGTAACACCATCATTTTGACAATGGCAATTCTGCTAGCCCAAGACAACATCGGTTGTGAGAAAGAGGCAAGAAGAGAAGTAACTTTGGTCAGAAGGGGGATGTAATTGGCAGAGAACAAGTCAGAACTAGGGGCCGTCAGGGAGATGCCAAGATAAGTTACACGGGAATCATTCCATTGGTAAGGGAGGGTATGTTCACATGTAGCAGTTTTATTAGTATCAGGTTTTTTGTCCCTTTAAAATGGGGTTCGCCGTCAAGTAAAGGATCGGGCTGAACACATCCAGTGTTTACAGTATTTTTCAGACAAAAAGACACATCTGGCTACAAGATGCATGCAAGTCATCAGCGCCTGCCGTCAGAAGAGGGAGGAAGCTCAGCTGCTGTTCATAGGACTTCAAGCAAGTATAATACTGGGGGGGGGGACTATGGAGCATATAATACTGTGGGAGGGCTACTGTGGAGTGTATAATATTGTGTGGGGGCCCTTCTGTAGAGCATATAATACTGTGGTGGGGGGCTACTGTGGAGTATATAATACTGTGGGAGGGCTACTGTGGAGTATATAATATTGTGTGGGGGTCCTTCTGTAGAGCATATAATGCTGTGGTGGGGGGCTACTGTGGAGCAAATGGCCGTGCGCATGGAGCCTAAGACAACGAAAAAATATAACAGTTATATTAAACTACCCCCCCCCCCCTCATTTTAAAATAATACCCTAAAACAGAACATGTTCAACTTACCGTACATGCACGGGGGGGCGGGCATTCAGGGTCCGACGCCATCTTCAGCCACACCTCCTCTTCCAGCGATGTCCTCGGGTCCCGTTTAACTAGCGAGCGGACATTGATTAAAAAATGGCGTGGGTGCATGCACAGTAGCAGAAGCAGCATGCTACTGCGCATGCACCTGCGCCATTTTTTATCAACGTCAGTTCACTAGTTAGACAGGACCCGAGCACATCGCTGGAAGAGGAGGTGTGGCTGAAGATGACGTCGGACCCTGAATGCCCGCCCCCTGTGCACGTATGGTAAGTTGAACATGTTCTGTTTTAGGGTTTTATTTTAAAACGGGGGGGGGGGTGTAGTTTAATATAACTTTACCGGTACCTGAATAGCCTTTTTAAAGGCTAGTCACGCATATGTGGGGCTCTATCAGCATGATTTTGCTGATAGAGCCCCTTTAAGACACCGCTGGAATCTGACCACGACCCGAACGCTGCAGCCACCTATTGGCCAATCACAATACGGGTAAACAGAGAAATTTCCCTTTCATCCCGGCAACCAATCATGATCTGTTACTAGGCCATAGGGAAAACCTTCCCTGACATCTATTAGACAATGGCCAAAGCAGCGGCCAATCACAGGCTGTTGCTTGGACCAAACATCTGCCTAGTTACCAGCCGTGCACAACACTTTCCCGCCAATTTTTATTACCTCAGGCTCACCTTCCTGAAGGTCCAGGTTCCCCCATTAGAGTTACTTACGCTGAGAACGTCCAGGACAGCAGAGTCCAAAGCACATACAGAGGGACTTGCAGCAACAAGCGATAATTCCCCCAACCAGTATCAAGAAGACAATAACTCCGCATCCAACAACAAAGTAAAGGCTATTGGAAAGAGGAAAAAAAAAAAAGTTTGCAAGGGTTAAAATAGATTTAACTTCATTGTTATATTTTTTGTCGTCTTAGGCTCCATGCACACGGCCATTTGCTTTGTCAGTGTGCTAGCCATGGCTATCACACTAACCCATTCACTTCTATGGCTGTACACACGCTCATATATCATCACAAGCCTGTGATATGGGCCGTTTATGTGGGGCAAAACTCAGGACAGGTCCTGCACCTCTCCATTTTGCGGCGTGGGCTCACTGAGAGCAGCGAGTATGGCCAAAGAGGCACAGGCAGGACACACGTCATCCATGTTGTTTTTATCACAGCGTGTCTATATGCACACGTATGTAGCCTAATAATGCTGGAGAATACCTCTCATCCCATACATGAGACCGTGATCACACTTGGCAGTACTGTCAGTGACCAACTGCTTCACTCTAAGGGTGCATTCACGCTACGTAACGCCAGCGTGTATCACAGCCCGTACACGCCGGCACTTCCCATTCACTTCAATGGGACTGCTCGCAGTGAAAGAAGCAGCCCATTCATTTCTATGGGGGCGCGCTCGCATGCCGTCTCCCATAGAAATGAATGGGAAGTGTTCGGCAGCCCTGCTGTAACGCCGGCGTGTACGGCTGTGATACACGCTGGCGTTACGTAGTGTGAATGCACCCTAAGGCTGTATTCACACAGAGTAACGGCAGGCGTTTTTTGTGTGTTTTTTGCACATAGCGCCGCGTTTACGCCGCGTAGCGCCGCGTTAACGCCGGGCAACGCCACCGCTAAATAGCACGGCGTTAACGCGGCGTATACGCGGCGTTAACGCGGCGCTACGCGGCGTAAACGCGGCGCTATGTGCAAAAAACACACAAAAAACGCCTGCCGTTACTCTGTGTGAATACAGCCTAAGGGTGCATTCACACTGAGTAAACGCTAGCTTATTTTGTAGAGTAAAATTACACTTGTAAATTTTGCTATCCCATTGACTTCAATGACATTTTACAGGCGTATTTTTACAGGCGTATTTTTTACAGGCATATTTTTACACTTGTAAAAAAAAAACATTGAAGTCAATGGGATAACAAAATAAGCTAGCGTTTACTCAGTGTGAATGCACCCTAAGGGGGCATTCACACGGAGTAACGCCGAGCGTGTATCACAGCCGTACATGCCGGCGTTACGGCGGACTGCCGAACACTTCCCATTCACTTCAATGGGAGCGCTTGTAAACGCCGCTGTTATGAGCGCTCCCATTGAAGTAAATGGGAAGTGTTCAGCAGTCTGCCGTAATGTCGGCGTGTACGGCTGTGATACACGCCCGGCGTTACTCCGTGTGAATGCCCCCTTAAGTGTGAGAAGGAGCGCTATCGGAAGTCTTTCCTCCTCACTGCAGTCAGGCTGTACAACCAATACTGGGCTAAGCATAGATCACTCCAGAGAACTAATGCTCCTTAAGTTGTGACACCCCTTCTACTATCTTCTTTACTAGAGATGAGTGAGTAGTATTCGATCGAATACCTCGCCGCCATAGGAATGCGTGTAAGCGGCCGAACACCAAGGGGTTAAACGCATCAAATACCTCGCCGCTTACACACATTCCTATAGCGACGAGGTATTTGATCAAATACTACTTGCTCATCTCTATTCTTTACTGTTATTTTTTTATATGTACCTACTGTCACTGTAATGGCTCTACCATGGAGCTTTTGGATTTGTATATTGTATTATTATTGGATTATCCATGCTGCTGTAACTCACTGAATTTCCCCATGGTGGGACTATTAAAGAATTATCTTATCTTAATATTGGATGGCAGATGTACTAACTAAAAAATAGGTGATAATTTGTTTTCTTTTTAGAGAAGAAATGAAATGCAAATAAGTTTGGAAGATTTTGAGAAGGGTCTATACAAGAAAACATGTCTAGGTTCACCACACCAATTTTCAGCTGCAAAACTCCGACCGTGTGCGTTGGATTTACTGGCTTGAGCAGTATGCCAGTAGTGTGACCCCTAGCACTATAGTTATCTATGCAGGTAGGAGTCCCTGCCTCCCAGCAACGTATTGTTTCGTAGTGATTTCAGTACAGGACAGTAAGTATATCACTGGGAGGCAATTGCATTTCACTAATGCAAAGTGCACTTTTAATGTTTATAACTTGAAGACAGACAAAGTTCCTCACACTAGCAGGAAGCCCTATTTCACACCCCGAGACTGAAGTATTTTTAGCCATTATTAACACCTTCTGGTCTGGAGGCTGCGGCAATGTGTCTTGGCATCTAGCGGATGCAGGTTAGTTCCTCAGCATTACAGGGGAAGGTAAAAGTGATCTAGAATAGTTTATCTTCCCTTTTGCAGTCTTCAGGATACACAATGAGGTAGTTAATAGAGGAAGTAGCAACGGAGCTCCCTGGGTACGGCAGACCCAAGACATCTGTGTCAATGATTGATGTCAAGGTAGGGGGTTGGTTTACCCTGTAACTTGCGGTATATCCCGTTATTTTATAACACTTTGAGTTTTACGTAACAAAAATATATCCATGCTCAAGGTAGACCAAGGTTTTGCAAATAAAATACAAAAGGGGGAAGAAAAAAAAAAAAACACCTATAGCAGTGGAAACCATTGCCACTGCTGCCCCATTTACCTGAAACTATAAGAAACATCTTATAAGTAAGTGACCGTAACACAATAGTGAACACATCGTAATATATTATTTTGGTATAATAAATTATAAAATGAAAATGGCACCATCAGCAGTAGTGTAACTTTTTTTTCAGTGAAAATGGAACCATGTATCAGTTTTGTCAAAAAGTAAAGCATGTTTTACTTTTTCCCGCATCACAGGCAATTTTCACTTCGTCTAGTAAAGCCTAATAGTAGTTATAGGCTAGGAAAGAAAAGTCCACAATTGACTGTTGGTAACCACTGTTTTAGCGGGTGGGCTCTCAGTCATTTGGGCCACCGAGAGACCAACATTAGTGTGAAATAAGCAGCACTTTTCTCTTAGCATTTTTCATGTGGATACAGAGCAAAAATCACACGGACCCCATTATAGTCTATATAGTATTTTTTATGCTGATAAATTTGCGTTCGGGGGGTCCACATGGGGAAACAGAAACCCGAATGCAGCGGTGAATCGGGCCTAACTCACCTTTCCTAGTCTCAGGTACGGGTCTTCGAGAATGACATACTAACCCTACTGGCATTAGGAGAAAGACTGGCAAATTTCTGGTTTGGTGAACTAGTATTAATGAATCTCCCCCATTGTTGGTTTCCAAATTTAATCATATTCATCAAATCACACAACTCAGAAATTATGATTATACAGTAGTTAAGCACACCGAACATGCCAGAGACCAATAACCGACAGATACTACGCATGGATCATACATCATATGTGATATGTTATTATAGACAGGTCAAGTCTTGAATGCAAAGATTGGTATGACTTTATAACTTACTTGTTCACAATACACATGAATTGGGATTGGTCCAGGTTTGTGCCAGGAATAATGTTACAGTACCGGTTTGTGCAGGTTCCTGCACAGAATGAAAGGACGCATGTCTGTCCTCTATGGAGACTAAAGTCAGGACCAACATACGGTGCACAGTCATCGCCAAACACTGCAGAAGAACAAAAAAATAAATAAAAATTAGTAGTGCATAAAGCAACTTAATATGGACTTAAAGGGGTATTCTCATATACATAACCAATTTTTAAATTTGTAGATAATTAAAAGTTAAACATTTTTGCAAATATAGGTAATTAAACATTTTGCAGAGTTGTAAAGTTTTTCTCTAGATATTCTGTGGTCAGAAGTTAGTGTCTTGATCTGTTGTCAGTGGATACGACCATGAATGCAGGACCTTCCTGGGGTCAGAAACTCTGCCTTGATTTCCTTGTTGTGACTGAAATATGTTCTGATACATGTAGTGCCCCTGACTGATAACCCAGCTAACAAGAAGAAAATCAGGGTTGATTCCTGACAGGTCCCAGACCATAGAAAGTTTCTGCATTAGAGGTCGCATCCAATGGCAACCGATCAAGACAATAGACTGTCACCAATAATATAGCTGGAGAAAATCTTTAAAACGCTGCAGAATTTTTAACTGCTTATATTTGCAAAAATGTCTACCGATATAAGATATTTATGGCCCAATCAGATGTACAGAGCAGCTTCCATGCTATATACTATACACGGCTGGAAGCAGAAAGCTCCATCTCCTATATAGAGGCAAAGCACCATCACTGCAGTGGAGCCCCCATTGACTTCAATAAGCGCTGAGCTGTAGTGAAAGCACCCGACTGCAATACAGGGGATGGAGCCTTCTGCTTCTGGTTCCATACACCTTATCGTTTCACCTCTTGGCACCCTTATGATCAGGTATTTATGGCCTGTCCTAAGGATAGGTCATAAGTAGCTTAAAAGGATTCTACCATTAAAACCTCTTTTTTTGTGGATGAGACGTCGGAATAACCTTTAGAAAGGCTATTCATCTCTTATCTTTAGATGTGATCTCCGCTGCGCTGTTCCTTAGAAATACCGTTTTTTACCGGTATGTAAATTAGTTCTCTGGCAGCGAGGGGGGCGAGCCCCAGCGCTGAAAATGTGATGGGGGCATCCCCACTGCTGCTCGAGAACACGATGCTGCGACGCCTCCATCTTCGGCTGGATCCTCCCCTTCTCTGTCGTCTTCCTCCTGCGTCACCTCCGACACCCTGCGCAGTTGGCTCTGCCAGTGAGACACTAGTAGAGCCGACTTCGCATGCCGGCCGGCGGCCATTTTTGAGAGGCCGCTCTTGCTGTTGTAGTTCAATGCGGGAGCGGCCTCCCAAAAATGGCCGCCATTCACACTCGGCTTTGCTGGTGTCTCACTGGCAGAGCCGACTGCGCAGGCGTCGGAGGTGACGCAGGAGGATCCTATCTATACTGGGTGCTCATGTAAATTGAAGACTTTTCCTAAATATATTGCTTTAGAAATGCAGCTTTGTTTTCCTGCTATGTGAACTTATTCCTCTCATTGCTTACACAGCGTTACCATAACCACAGACCTGTGAGATAGGACAAGTGAGGTCACTCACTGCTCTGCCAGCAGGACAATCAGTTCAGATCATTGCAGTTTGCTGATAAAGCCATCTCTCTATGTAAACACACAAATAACACTGAACAAGCATGTTCATATCATCTGATCTGCATAAGTATTGTAGTACTTCATTGTCCCATTCAGCAAGGGGGGGGGGGAGAAATACAGGAAGTGAGAAGAAGAGACAGCAGGCAAACTGCTGAAACATGGGAAATGGAAACCCCCTTTAATCCAAGAAAAACCCTTTAAGTCAAGGAGCCACATTTGAGGTTTCTAATAACCAAGACATTACTTTTACTTCTCCATTTTCTCACTGTAGTGCTGAAATCTAGCAAAGTGTTTCAATGCTGTGTAATCTTTCTCTGAAAACCCTCCGCTATAAGATGTGAGGTGATGAAATGGAAGCATCTGGGATTTTCAGCCCTTTTAAACTGGGTCACATCTGGATTCACTTCAATGAATGGAGTCGATGATGTCACATAATATAAAGACAGGCAACCCTAGAGATGAAGGGCTATCCCCCCACTACATTACTCAACATGGGGTGTGTTGCGGACCTTCTTGATTTTCAGTCATCGTTGCACATAAGTTATCTTGAGGCCCAAGTATATCACAAAATAAGGTCCTTTTCTCAATGTTGCTACTAACAAATGTAAGAAAATATATGCCCCCAAAAGCATAGAATCAAAAATGGAAGAACACTACATAAGTAATTTTTTTCTCTGCAACGTCAGGCATAGGCAAGACTTAAAAGGGTCTTCCAACCTTAATGGAGTTTTCATAGCGATGACCTATCACAGTATGTGATGTGTGTGTGTGTGTGTGGGGGGGGGGGGGGGGGTCCAACACCAGACATCAGGTAAAATCTCACAAGTACTCAAATAACCGACATGTACAAAATCACGTTGGTTATTCAGATTGGTCGGTTTCTGTTATTTTTCGATTATTTGCCAAGCTTATTATAGATGACTTTTCTTTGACGTAGTTACATGCAGTTTTACCACCATCTGTACTTGCCACCTGCAAGTCAACCACAACAAGGTTTGCACCAGAACACTTCTAGATTTTACATTTTGATACAGGCTTAGATTGTCATCACAATAACACAGTTCTAAGAACAATTTCAAGGTGTAGATAAAAGTGCAATAACACTCTAATACGCTGCCTAGAATACATTATGAGTCATCTTGGGCTCTTCTCAGTTTCTACCCTGTGAAGTTAATATAACGTCTGATAGAGCGGCAAAGTACATTATGTAGACTGCACTTGTTTCCAACTATACTACCGATACATATGAAAAACCTTGGCCAAGTCCAGCATGCACATTTAGATTCTGTTCACACAGGTTTTTTTTTTGCAGTCGGATTTTGAAACAGAATCTGTCTCAAAAACGCCTCCCAATAATTGCAATAGGAGTCACTAGCAGGTTTTTACCCTCAAGCGTTTTTTTTACGGTAGCGACATGACCTATCTTCAGGTGGATTCACCTGCAAAAACCCATTGAAGTCAATGGGTGGCGCAAAAAAAATGTGACCCTTTTTAGATCCATAAAGTGTGCTGGAGCATAAAAAAAAATGCGAAGAAAACCGCGTCAAAAACCACATCATGCCAAAAAAAAACGCTTCAAAATACCATTGCCTAATTCCTGAAGCAGATTTTTTGTGCCTGCAAAAAAACTGTGCGTGAACTGATCCTTATGGGAAAGAATAGGAGACTGCTGCAAACTATATAAGGGTCTGTTCACATAGAGTTTTGACACGGAATCTGCGTCAAACTCGCTCACTTATTTTTCCTGCTAGCGATTTTTTTCAACTAGCGGGGAAAAAAAAGCGACATGCCCCTTCTTCTTGCGAGACTCCCTCCCAATTAGGCCCATTCATCCGGGCCTAATTAGGAGCGGGATACCGTGTGGAGTGTTCACATGGCAGGAAAAGTTTCCGCCATGTGAACATACCCTAAGGTGTGCATTTATTCCCCTCTCCCCATTGCAGGGCATACTTTTGTATGGGTGAGTCAGGAGGAAAGCCCCTTATATAAAATTAATCACCATCAATTTTTGGTACAAAATCCTTAACAGTTCAGCCATGTCTGAACTCACCTTTACTAGACACAATGGAAAAACTGAGTGAATAGCAAGGGTGAGGTTTTTTATATTCTAAAGAACCACAATAACAGCTGAAATCTCGTTACTGGGGGGGTAACCGGGGCTTGCACTTATTTCTATAAGTGTCCTCTAGCTTGTTCTCATGTGTTCTTAGGGTAGAAGATGTGACTGTGAGCTGTTCTGTAAACACGGAAGTGAAATGTCACACTGTAGTTTAGAATAGTTAATAATACTTCACTGTGCTTACCCTTTGTTTATTGTAATAGCCGCACCTACAGGCCTTAAGCCAAAGATAACGTTTTTATATGACGGTAAATTCCACCATGGGCTACAAAGGAGTAGGGATTATTTAAGTATCACGTCCTAATACACATTTCACTAGTTTGAGAAATGACTGTTGTAACGCACTGTGAGCAGCAAAGCTTACGGCACAATATTTCCAAACTTACTCATTTCCTAAAATAGACAATGCCCTCAAAGTGGCCTCTAACCTATTTCCTTAAAGTGATACTGATGCATAGGACTGCTAATAATCTGGAAGATACATAATGGTGACAGTCACTGCAGTGGCTCTATGAAAGTGACAAATGTCCGGCACAAGTCTAACCAATGCCAGGAACACATGAGGCAAGTCTGCAGCAATGTTCCCTCTAAGCCCTGGAATTTGCTGAGCGGAACAGCTAGTGTGCTGGGCAAGGCTCCGTCAATGATGGGCGACCTGATGGCCAAACAGTACCACCAATAGTAATGACATGCATATTAAGTTGTGGTGATGAGCCAATCACGCGTGATTAGTGCTGAGGAAAGTGACAGGACGACCCGGCGCTCAGGAGGACAGACATCAATCCTTTGGTTGCTGCCTGTCCTCCGGAGTGCGCAGGCATTAATCCTGGCTGAGCGGGGCAGCTGCAATAGGTGAGCGGCTGCCCACGCGTGCACGCTATTGGGAACAGTGGTCTGCAGTGTGTCATCCATGGCAGAATTGCCCGCAGATAAGGGAGCGTTCACACTAGCATCGCTGTCCGACAGCTAGTGTCCAATGCTAATGTCCGTGCAAAATCTTGCATTTTCATTGATTTAAATGGGACATCATGTGCATTCTTTTACAGTCCGTGTCTGTCCTTAAGTGTCCGTTCACAAAGATGTCCGATTTTTCAAGCGGACAGCAAAAATCTACATGCTAGTGTGAACCCTGCCTAACTTGCTGCAATGTATGTATGAGGCTTAAAGAGAGTCTGTCAGCAGGAACATCAGTATCTAATTAATGCCAGTACCTTGTAGGCAGGCTTCTACACTTTCCACACTTGCCTTTCTTATTCAGCATTGCAGCTCTATTTTTATGAAAATCAGGGTTTTAATTGTATTCAAATTATCTGAAAAGGGCTTTAGTGACATTTCTCCTCCTGCTGGAGCTTCACTCTCTGCTCTAAATAATCGCCACTAACTATTGCCCAGCTACCCTTGCCATTTCTTGAGTAACATCTTCAACTTTGTCACACTTTGTCTGCACTTAGGGTCAGTTATCTAGAGCAGACAGTGAAGTCCCAGTGGGAGAAGTAATGTCCCAAAAGCCTTTTTCAGATAATTTGCATAAGAATAAAACTTTCATTTTCTTGAAAATGGAGCTGCAATGCAGAATGAGAAAGCCATCTTTGGAAAGTGTAGAAGCCTTCATACAAGCTGTTATTAGTTTGAAACCGATTTTCCTAATGATAGACTCCCTTTAAAAGAAATCGGTCACCATGAAAATGCAGTATAATCGGCAAGTATCAGATCATAGAGAAGGGGGAGCAGATGTATAGTTTTCTGGAGAGTTATTTCACACAATCTGTACAGATGATTTTGGCAGATTTATGCCATTGCCTAGTCCCGGGGTCCTCAAACTACGGCCCGCGGACTACATGCGGCCCACCGAGCACATCTGTCCGGCCTGCAGGCACTGCTTCACTTTACCTATTGGAGGGCACCGCTCCTGATGTCTGCGCGATCTGCTCTGCCTCCGGTGTCCGCCTGTGTCCTCCTGTCACATCGCATGTATGCGATGTAAGGAGGATACCGGTGATCTGCCTCCGGTATCCTCCTTATATCGCGTACATGCGATGTGAAAGGAGGACACAGGTGGACACCGGAGACAGAGTAGATCGCGCAGACATCAGGAGTAGTGCCCTCCAGTCAGTAAAGTAAAGTGCGCTGTCTCCATGGCCTGGCCAGATATAGTCAATTGTGCCCCTCGGCCTACGCCCCTCCACGTCACTTTCTCAAGCAGGTCACCATAGCAATGTGACCTGACCTGAGGCAACCCAAATTACAGTGGGCAAAGTCACCTCACTGGTTTGGTCTAGTGCCTGCTGACGTCCTGGAACCCAGACCCTATCTGTGCCCCCTGAAGTAAGCACTATAATATCTTACTGTAGGATAAATAACACCTCAGGGGGAACTCACACTTGTTGCTTTAAAGGGATTCTACCATTAAAAACTTTTTTTTGTCGTTGACACGTCGAAATAGCCTTAAGAAAGGCTATTCTTCTCCTACCTTTAGATATCTTCTCCGCGCCGCCGTTCAGTTAAAATTCCGTTTTCTGTCAGTCTGGAAATGGATCTCTCGCAGCACTGGGGGCGTCCCCAGTGCTGTGAGAGAACTCTCCAGCGCCGCCTCTATCTTCTTCTGGAACAACATCTTCATGCGTCTTCTTCCGACACAGGCAGTGAAACTTATAGGCCTAGGGCCTCACTCAGAGCCGACTGCGGCCAGTAAGTAAGCGGCCATTTTCTTGTGGCCTATGGGCATGCACAGTCATCTCTGTCTGAGGCCTACAAGTTTCACCGCCTGCAGAAAACAGAAAAAAACCAGAATTTTAACTGAACGGCGGGGCGAAGAAGATATCTAAAGGTAGGAGAAGAATAGCACCATGATCTCACTGGTTGTGCTACAGGAGATGGCTACTGTGTAAGGGACCATTCCCATGGAGTAACGCTGCGCTCATTCTGACACGTAAACACGTGTCAGAGTCAGTGGTTCAAAACAGATTCCATTGACTTCAATGGGTTCCATCTTACGCGCGCTACACATTGAAATCAATGGGAGGCTTTTTAACCCATTGATTTCAATCTGTTACATGCGTTAAACGGAACCCATTGAAGTCAATGGGGTTCTGTTCTGAAGCGCTCACTCTGACACGTGTTTACGTGTCAGAATGAGCGCAGCGTTACTCCGTGGGAACGGGCCCTAATATAGACCGGTGGTGGAGGAACCAGTGAGTCAGGGGCTAGATCTAATCACATAACTCAAGGGCTGGAACCACAGGTTCCTCATCAACAGTCCACCAGATCAATTTAGGTAATTTTAACGCCTTTAGGATAGGACCACAACTCCTAAAGATTGCCATGTTGCTCTGCAACTCCTTCAGTCATGTTAGTGAATGGGGTCGTGTTGCAACTAGAAGTCATGGAGCCCCTAGGTTCGCAATGAAATACAATTCACTAAGATGAGTGAAGGAGTCACAGGGCAATCTTTGGTCACATGACAGGAGTCACGGCCAAAGTCGCCGTGTGGCCCTAGTCGTAAAGAGTGCGGTATTGTAAGAGCAGTATAAAACAATTTGCACAAATAAGCCCAAAACATTGCACACCCATTTTGCAATACGTTGCATGCAGGGCTCGATAAAGTGCACATTATGAACAATGAAGTGTCACAAGAAAGAACAAGTGTCCAACGTGCTGAGCATGCAACTTACAGAACTACAACCGATACAAGCATGCACTTCTGTATTTCCTACATCTTTTCTGCATGAAGTACGCTCACCTAAGCTTCCTGCCACATGTTACTAAACATTTGATACACTTGCAATTAACCCATTCAGACTGACACACTTCTACCCACCTACTGGCATACACATCAAGCACAGAGCAGCAGCCAGCATGGTCCCTTCTGTTTTAAACATGATGAAAGCGGTTTCTGATCAATGCTGGATCCTCTGCGTCTTGTAGCCTATGCTTCCTGCTAGCTAGGTGCTCTCCTACAGTGAGCTAAGGCAATGGGCGGAGAAGAGGGTGGAGGTCTGCTTGCTCTGTTAACCACTTGCATGCTAGGTTGTCCCATAAAAAAAACACGAAAACTTGGTGATCTTCAGTAGTTGATACCTTTTTAATGGCTAACTCATAATGATGACAAAAGGCTCCTTTGTCAAAGCAAATTTAAAAACATTTTTGAAGGATGCATATATATATATATATACACACAGAGTAGGCACAAAGGGTGTTAGATTTCAGGAGGGGAGGGGGGGGGGTTGTTAGTAGTTGGTGAGACAATGTAAGCAATTGGTGGAGACATTTGCTAGAGACAATGTGGTAATTGGTGGAGACAATGTAAACACTTACAGGTCCTTATCAGTTCACACGTAACTGTAAAAAGACATGAACCCCTGTGATGCATTAAGCCCACACTCTAATGTCTGAAACAGTGTCATAAATTTATATTCATGTATGCGCCTTTCTCTCTTAGATCTGAAATTCCCTCTCAAAATCAGAATTTTCATGTCATTGGTGATGTTGTGGTCCCCACTGCAAAAATGTTTTGACACGGGAAGGTCAGTTCTTTGTTCTTTAATAGTATGGCGATGTGAGTTCATGCGCAGTCTAAGCTGCTGTCCGGTCTCTCCAACATACAGATTTTCAGTGGAGCATTTGGTACACATAATTAAATACACTACATTGGATGTGCTGCAGGTGAAGGTACCTGGAATGTTATATTCCTTGTTCGAGTTAGGTATCTCTATCCTGTCAGTGGTCAGTATGTGGGGGCAGGTTTTGCACCTCTTATTTCCACATGGAAATGTTCCTGCGTTGGTTGGGGATGGTAATGAGCTACTGACCATCATATTCCTGAGGTTTGGTGGCTGTCTATAGCACAGGAGAGGGGGGTCCGGAAATATGGATGTTAGACGGTTGTCTTTTTGTAGTAGTGGATGTAATTTGCGTGTGATACCTCTCAGCGTCTCCAGGTGGGGGTTATAAGTGACAACCAGGGGCACTCGGTTGTTCTCCTGTTTGGTATTGTATCTTAATAACTCCGATCTTGGTATCCTGGTGGCTCTGGTGATTTGGTTATCAATTGTTCTTGGATGGTAACCCTGCCTCCAGAATGTGTCTCTGAGGACTCCGAGGTGTTCTTCTCTGTCTGCAGGGTTAGAACATATGCGATGGTATCTGATGGCTTGGCTGTATACAATAGAGTTCTTTATGTGTTTCGGATGAAAGCTGTCCCATCTTAGGTAGGTTGGTCGGTCAATCGGCTTCCGATACAGTGATGTCTCAATTTTGTTGTCCTGTATCTTGATGACTGTGTCTAGGAAGTTTATTTCCGAGAAGGAGTGATTGAGCGTCAGGTTGATGGTGGGATGGAATTGGTTGAATAGTTCATGGAAGGTTTTCAGCTGTTGTTCAGACCCAGTCCAAATGATTAGGATATCGTCAATGAATCGGTAGTAGGCCAGAGGCCTGGTGGTGCAGGTGGAGAGGAAGTCACTCTCCAGCTTGGCCATGAAGAGATTAGCGTACTGTGGCGCCATTTTGCTCCCCATTGCGGTGCCAGTCTGCTGTAGATAGATACAGTCACCAAAAGAAAAGTAATTGTGGGTGAGGATGAATTTCGTGAGTTTCATCACTGATTCAGCGTTCATACCTCGCTTTTCCATGAAAAACTGGCAGGCGTTTACACCATCCTGGTGTGGGATATTGGAGTACAGGGATTCTACATCCATGGTGGCCAGGATGGTTCCATCTGGAAGGGGACCTATAGTGGATAGTTTGTTTAATAGGTCTGTGGTGTCCTGAAGGTAGCTGGCTGTATCCTTCACTAAGGGTTTCAGAGTGCCCTCCACCCATCCAGAGATCTGTTCAGTGAGTGTCCCCACACATGAAATGATCGGTCTCCCTGGGTTCCCAGGTTTGTGTAGTTTAGGAAGCATATAAAAAGTTCCCATTCTTGGGCTTGTTGGTATGAGGCTGCTTAGGCCTTTGGCTCCATCAGATAGGCCGGAGATAACTTTTTTCAGTTTTTTAGAGTATTCCACTGTGGGGTCTGAATCTAATTTAGAGTAGTAGTGTGTGTCATTCAGCTGTCTGTGTGCCTCCTGTATGTAGTCTGATGTGTTCATCATGACTATAGCACCCCCCTTGTCCGCTGGTTTAATGATGATGTCGTTATTATTTCTCAAAGATTTTATAGCCCTTCTTTCCTGGGCGCTGATGTTAGACGGCAGGGCTTTATTTGTATCCAGTATAGTTGATTTGACCATGTGTCTGAAACAGTCTATATAATTATCCAGAACAAAATTTCGTCCAGTTGGAGGTGTCCAATCAGATGTCTCCTTCTTAGTTAAGCTGTGAACCTCTGAAGGGGTGGGTAGGGTCACCTCTGTGTCACGAAAATATTCTCTCAGGCGCAGCCTCCTGAAAAAATCCTCCATGTCACTGCACAGTTCAATTTTGTCCATGGTTTTAGAAGGACAAAATGAGAGTCCCCTGGAGGTTGTCCTAGTCACAAAGATAATCACTGAATACTAGAAGTCTTTTATCTATCACTAACATTAGATAACAACTGGCAGTATGGATCAACCACATTTGGAAATGGAAATCCTTATCCGAATTTCCTTGTCCTTCAAGTGACATCACATAATAGTGGGGTGTGACATCACATAATAGTGGGGTGTGACATCAGATTGCTTCACATGATGGTACACAGGGAACAAACCATAATTAAGAGAACGATCATCTGTAACAATATTTCGCCATTTGTCTAAACTTTATCGGCACATCCTCTTCTTTAACCCCTTCCCGACATGCGCCGTAATAGTACGGCGCGTGTCGGGTCTGTAACTATGGCGACCGCCCGGGAGCCGGGCGGCCGTCATAGCCGCCGGGTGTCTACTGCTTTAAGCAGTAGACAACCGGCTCTAATGCCTCCGATCGGTCCCCGGACCGATCGGAGGCATTAACCCCTCCGGCGCTGCTGTCAAAGGCGCCGGAGGCGCCATCTTCCCGGCGGCGCATGGGCGCCGCCATTTTGGCAGGGATCGCCGGCTCCTGGAGCATGCTCCAGGGCCGACCCCCCGTTGCCATGACAGCCGGGAGCCTTGTTAAGGGCTCCCAGCCAGTCTGCAAATTCTCTCTTTTGCAGGCTGGTGTATACAGCCTGCAAAAGAGATGATGCTTTTTTGCAATGCATTGCAATGCATTAGCATTGTAATGCATTGCATTAGTGATCAGACCCCCTGGGGTTCAACACCCCTAGGGGGTCTAATAAATGCAAAAAAAAAATAAAAAAAAAGTAAAAAAAAAATATAAAAAAATATAAAAAGTATTAAAAGTTCAAATCACCCCCCTTTCCCTAGAACAGATATAAAAGTAGTTAAAAACTGTGAAACATATACATGTTAGGTATCCCCGCGTCCGAAATCGCCCGCTCTACAAATCTATACAAATATTTTTCCTGTTCGGTAAACGCCGTAGCAGGAAAAATAGTCAAAAGTGCCAAACCGCCGTTTTTTCACTGTTTTAATTCTGCTAAAAATTTGAATAAAAAGTGATCAAAGCAATAACATTTCCCGAAAATGGTAGAACTAAAAAGTACACCCGGCCCCGCAAAAAAGACGCCCTATGCATCCCCGTACACCTATGTATAAAAAGTTACGGCCGTCGGAATATGGCGACTTGTAGAAAAAAAAAATTTTAACACCGTTTTGGAATTTTTTTTAGGGGTCAAAATGTAAATAAAACCATATAAATTTGGTATCCCTGGAACCGTACCGAAACACAGAATACAGGGGACATGTCATTTTGGCTGCACAGTGAACGCCGTAAAACCAAAGCCCGTAAGAAAGTCGCAGAAATGCATTTTTTCTTCAAATCCACCCCATTCTGAATTTTTTTCCTGCTTCCCAGTACATTATATAGAATAATTACTGGTGGCATCATGAAGAAAAAATTGTCCCGCAAAAATTAAGACCTCATATGACTCTGGGAGCGGAGAAATAAAAAAGTTATGGGGTTTAGAAGGAGGGGAGTCAAAAACGAAAAAAGAAAATCAAAAAATGCCATCGGCGGGAAGGGGTTAAACAGGCAACTACTGGAAGTTTTCCAGCCACTTTCACGTGGTCGGTATTATTCATCATAACCCTTTACCCCACATTGTAGGCTTTTACACAATTTGTCACTTTGTTTTTTTTGTTAGGAAAAGTCGGGGTGGTTCATCAGCAGTAACATTTTAAAATCTGTTATTGAATTGCACAAAGAAAGGAGCAAATATAATCCAGTGATGGATAGTGTAAAATATACGGCGTACCGGACAGCATTGGAATCACAATTTCAAAAGCGTATTTTGTATAAAATCTATGACACAATTGCACTGTTATAGTAAATTAGGTGCATGGAATGTAGAAGCATTAAAGAAGTGCATGCTAAAAGGCACATTTTGTGCATATGATGAATGATCCCCACTGTGAGTTGCGATATCAGGTACAGCCCCATTCATTTTAATTCAGCTCCTGCCATATCATACGACCAATGACTTCACCCGCAAAGAAAAGAGGCTGTGGCGCTCCAGTTCTTCAAACAGCTGATTGGCTGGGGTCTGGGGTGTGAGACTCCTACCAATATATTCACTATATTTTCCTTTATTTTTGTAGCCACTCTTGGCAAAAAACCACAGCAAAATCTGCAACCAAAAAAATTAAAGTTCTTAGCATCTGTTCATAGGCTCCACTCCATTGATTCAGCACACTTTTAATTTTTTCTCTAGCCCCCGCTATTCCCAAACAACAAGCGCAGTTAGTTTTGGTGCCTGATGTGTTATTTAAGCTCTGTAATGTCAGAAGGGCGGTGTCAGGTAGGAGGCGTGATTCAGAGCTCCAATCAGAGGCAGCCAGTGTCAGAGCTCAGAGTCACACCCCTTGTCTGCTTCTGCCTGACACCACCCTCCTGACAGTACAGAGACTGTCATATCAGACACCAAAACTAACAGCACTGATTACTCAGGAATGGTGAGAACTAGAGAAAAAAATCCAACTGTGCCAGAATCAGTGGAATAGTGACTATTGGTTGATGTAAAGAACTGTACTTGTTGGGGTAGTGAAAGGTTCTTTTAAATGCCGAATACCCCCACTTTTTCGCAGTTTCTATGAATATTTTGATCCTGGCACAGAGGTGGATACTATTGTATCCTGACTATAGTCCAAAAAACTACCTGAAAAACTGGATGTGTGTCTCCAGGCTTACAGTGGTTTAGTAATAAGAGTGTATGAGACGGCTTGCACAATTCCATGTGTCCGTGCTCCCTCCCTCCTTTCTGTGGGCGTGATTCTGCCATTCTGTTATCCAGCAGGAATTCATCTCCTTGTGGTAAGTTTCGTTTCTCTGTTTTCTCTGTGTAGCTTATAGGAAATGGGCCGATTGTTCTCTGACCTGTTTCCTCAATGTAGAAATATAACCATCCTTTTATCTCAGTATCAACAATGAGTCAATGCCTCGTCCTTCAATTCCAATGTAGTTTGTAATCTATTTGTACTAGTATGATTTTATTCTCTTAGACAAGGTTCACCACATTCCAGGTGAACCATGGACGGAGTGAAAGCTGAAAGCAGGGTTGTAGCTAAAGAGGGTGCAGCGGGAGTGGTCAGGGGTCCCAAATCTCCCTCTGCTACAAGACCTCTATTCTAAATCCCAAAATGTGTTAACAGATTTTGCCCTAATAGAGATTTTGCACCGCAGCAAAGGGGCTATAAGTTATACCTTTGCTCATGTAAAGTTTGGCGCCGTTTTCAGACCCTTGCAGCTAAAAGCAGTTTAATTTCGGATAGCCATGCTGTTAGGCAGCAAAATGGCAGTTCACCACATTATGTCATTTCAATGTGGTTTTCGGACACATCTTACGCTAGATTCACGCTCGCTAACGTTCAGGTTTCCTTCCTTTGGGTCTGTATAGGAACGCAAAAGACAGAAACCCTGCGATTAATAAGCGGTTACACTTGGAAATCTGTAAACCCCATACATTATAAAGGGGTCCGCTGGGTTTCCCTGGGGTTATACTGAAACCAGCAGGAAAAAAGTCCTCATTGCTAATCTTAAGTGGGTTCTGTGGCAAGGAGATGCCAACGCTAGTGTGAATTCAGCCTAAGTTATACCTTTCCATGGTCCTTAATAAGTGCATTAATCACATATCACATTGTTTGGTTGCACATTTTAGTATCTGCATTATGGACCCTTTTTCCCAGGTAGATTTCCTAGGTAGATTATTTTCGAAGTAAATAGACAGGCTCAGACTGGCCCAATGGTAAATACCCAGGTGGCCCATGGCTTTAAGGACCCTACTGGATTAGTCCAGCTTGTAACAGCTGCTATGAACTTACCGATTTCTGCCTCTGCCTGCAGCCTTCTCCACTTCCTCTACAGCCTCCAGGGGACCCCCGGCGCCACACATTACGTCATTGGATCAGAACGTGAAGTGTGAAATAGAAGCGAAGAAGGCCGTGGACAGGAACGCAGATCCAGTTGTATTTTTAACACTGGATTGGTAGAACCAGGGAGAAGTGCCTCTCTGACCTTGTTCTGCGGCTGGTAGGTAGAGTGCCCTATCACTCCTCAACTTTAAGGTTGCAGGCATCATGTGTTTTGACATCATATGTGCCTGGATTACAGAGAAAGAGCCAAACCAGGGAGAAGACAGGCCAGTAAAGAGATAATTCCACTGTATGGTGAGTCAGTGAAGGGCCCATACAGGACCCCTTCACTAGTCCACCATGCAGAGGTCCCTGCACTGGTCCTCCTATACAGTGGTCCCTTCATTGTTCACTCCATACTGTTCCTAGGATAGGTCTTCAATATTACATCTGGGGGGAACTCCGACATCTGGAACCCCTGCAGATCAGCTTTTCCACGACAGCATGGCTACATGTAATGTTAACAATTCCAGAAGCCATGCTCTTGCTATGCCTGTGAAAATCAATCTCTAGTGATTTGATTTGCCAGACTCCTGCTTTTAGGCTGAGTTCACACAGAGTTTTTTGGTCAGGAAAAATCCGCTCGGTAAAATTTGTGTGGCGTTTTTTGACACGTTTTTTGAGGCATTTTTAGAGGCGTTTTTGGCATGTGGCCATGCATTATTTCTTGAAAACGCTTTGTGGTTTTTGAGGCGTTTTTTGTCAATTCTGGATCAAAAAACACGTTCAAAAACTGTGAGGTGGATTTTCCGCCTCCCATTGACTTGCATTGATTTTTTTCAGACAGAAGCCACCTGAAGAATGGACATGTTGATTCTTTTTTCCACTACCGGAAAAAAATTACAAACGGATTACATAGGACTGAATAGTGAAGCATTTTTTGGAGGAGGATTTTGAGGCGCATTCCGCCTCAAAATCCTGACCAAAAAACACTGTGTGAACCCAACCTTAGAGCAGGCGCAGATGCACCTGCTTTTCTAAGCTATCAGGGCACTTCCAATTTATGTGAACCAAATCAAAAATTCTTCACAAATTCAGTTAATCTGACCAAAACGAAATTTGTGGAGATTTTACTCATCAGTAGTTGTAGTTAATTTAGTCCCACCAAACATTTAGGCGACATTCACACGAGCAATGGTGAAAATGGCTGTGATAAACATACATTTTTCACAGCCATTTTGCATCCTGGGGGCTCCCTTATTCACTGATCCCTCATACATTTCAGTTTATTCAGTGATCTTTCTACAAGCAAAAATAGGACATATTTTTGATTATATTTGGAAACAAACCATCATAAAATCAATCAGGGGAATAGCCCCTATTCACATGCATGGAATTTACAGCAGCCGAGTGACGCCCATTAAAAAACATGGCCAATGTAGGGTTGTACTATGAATGAACACACTAGTGTAGACCATTTATAGCATGCCATACTCTGGCAATAGTGATATCAGCCTCTAAAAATACAGTATACTAGCATGTTTCTTTTGACTACAAGGGGCCATTGAGTAAGGCCATGTTGCAGACGGTCATGCGCTAGGTCATTGTGCTATCCAAGTTTTTCCCAGATAACACAAAGACTCATTCATTTTTATCTTAAACACAAAAATAGGGCAATTTTGGGTAGTACTATCAATACAAACACAATTAGCCTAGAAAAAGGACAACTACCACACAAAGAACGCAAAATTCTGAAAATATATAAATTTATTGAAAAATATATGAATAAATAATGAAAAAGTTCAAAGATAAGTGGTGCAACCACACATAAGTGTAATGAAATACATGCACCTAGGCTTTAATGAGGAGTCTATACTATATACTGAGTCAATGCAATATAAAAGAAAAAATAAAAAATCTAAAAAATCTATGGTTTCTCCATGATTTGAAAAAGGAATATGCAATTGCTGTTTTTAACTTTATACATGGAGAGACCTAAAGAATCTAACAAATTATTGTAAATAACAACATCTTCGTATAATATTGCAGACACAGAAAATCATGGACATTTTAAATAGATGACTTTACCTTGCATGTATATCAAACACTGATACGCGCCCCGACGCGCGTTTCACCACGCAAGTGGCTTCGTCAGGGGGAGAGACTATGTGGCTGAGTATATTTTAAAGTATATATAGTGTCTCGGATAAGTAATAATTACATACAGCTGCTGGAAGAAAAACACGATCCACTCAGACGGAAGCATAATATAGAGCTCTATATTATGCTTCCGTCTGAGTGGATCGTGTTTTTCTTCCAGCAGCTGTATGTAATTATTACTTATCCGAGACACTATATATACTTTAAAATATACTCAGCCACATAGTCTCTCCCCCTGACGAAGCCACTTGCGTGGTGAAACGCGTGTCGGGGCGCGTATCAGTGTTTGATATACATGCAAGGTAAAGTCATCTATTGAAAATGTCCATGATTTTCTGTGTCTGCAATATTATACGAAGATGTTGTTATTTACAATAATTTGTTAGATTCTTTAGGTCTCTCCATGTATAAAGTTAAAAACAGCAATTGCATATTCCTTTTTCAAATCATGGAGAAACCATAGATTTTTTAGATTTTTTATTTTTTCTTTTATATTGCATTGACTCAGTATATAGTATAGACTCCTCATTAAAGCCTAGGTGCATGTATTTCATTACACTTATGTGTGGTTGCACCACTTATCTTTGAACTTTTTCATTATTTATTCATATATTTTTCAATAAATTTATATATTTTCAGAATTTTGCGTTCTTTGTGTGGTAGTTGTCCTTTTTCTAGGCTAATTGTGTTTGTATTCATTTTTATCTGCCCACGCACATGACCATGAATTACATGGATCAGTGTGTGGGCCAATAGGTTGGCCCGCAAAACTCAGGACAGGTCCTATTTCTGTAGTGGCCGTTATTCTGCGGTTCCTATTCATTGAATCACGGCCAGTGGCCAGTACACGGTCATGTGCAGTTAGCCTAAGGCAGGAGAAATGTCAGTCGGCAAAGATGTGTACAGTGTTATTTACATGAACATCAAAAAAGGCGGTCACATGGCTGATCTTAGGACACAGTTCATGTTTTATTTTTGTTTGTTTTCTTAGATTCCTGAAGAGACTCAAGTCTATTGGCTCATGCACAGGAGCGAGTGTGCCGGCCAAGGGAGAGATGATTTCTTAGCAGACATTATTTTAGTTTGCTTACTTTATTTATTTATTTGCTTACTAGTATAGCGCCATCATATACCACAGTGCTTTACAGATATTGCCAACACTCTACATATCTACATACAAACTCATTGCAGATGTTGTCCTTGGCTGGATTCGAACCTAGGACTCCAGTGCTGCTCTACTGTGCTCAGTGGTTATCCAAGAGCCTCCAAGTGGGAGAGAGGGGGATCTGTTCCAGAACAGGATAGGACCTGTTCTATAATCATTGTAAAAGAACTGAACATTGGAGTATCCCTCAGACGGCACACTGTGTGTATGACACCTATGAGTAATAAAAACAGCTGCATTGCAGCCCTGAAGACATACCACTGCTTCTGTTTTTACATCATTTGTGTGAATGCAGCCTAAGGGTGCTCTTAAATGGTCCCTCCGGGGCTGCATCTGTCTTGTGTCAAGAACCAGGCCACACCTGTACTTCTGCACTTGAAGTATTGGCAAGTAGAAGTACAGTCCAAAATCCACCCACACAGTACTGGTAGTGCAACGTAGTGTAACGTAGTTGTTACAAAAGGAAACTACCAGATGTTCTTTAATGCCGGAAACAAGACTTTAGTTTTCTTGATTGCAGATAATAAGAGAGCAATAAGAGCACACAGGATAAAGTCAGTAACTTCAGCCTCTCAAGACTCTCTCGCATGTGCTAGCGAGCACTCTCAAGCGACACTTCCTGCCACACTCACGGACTAGGCGTCCCAACTCTTTAGAAAGGTGCAAAGCCTTCTCTTTGTAAAACATGCCTTCACCCTGGCATAATCCTAGCATGACACCGCAGGTAGCATGGGATAATAATACAGGACATCTTAAAGAACTCTTCCTATGGTACAGCTCGTAGGTTCAGCCAATGATACACCCCCACACATTGCACCCGCAACGCAAACTCAACAGTATACACTTTGTATGACCAACAGTTACACAGCACATCTGGAGAATGGTCACCAACAAACATAATAGCAAATAGCCATCATTTCTAATGAGATGCCAAGCATTCCTGGACAGGAACTCTACATATGGCCATTTACAGGTCCCCACATAGAGGTGCTTACTAAGAAGGTCAACCCTTCACCTCCTTACAGACACACCATCTAAGGACACCAGCAGGGCTCATTCAACGTGACTCAGCGCAAACACTCATGTGCCAGAAATGAAATTCATACCAATCAGAAACTGCTGTCAATTTATTAGGCTTCTTGACCTGCCTCGGCCTAGACGCTGCTCTGCCCACAATTGGGAAAATTGGTGAGCAGGGGGCAGAAGGAACAATGTGGCACATCTTTGACACAAGAAAAGGCCGTAGAGTAAAGAGGCACTAAAAGCACAGAGGGCTAATACATTTCCCCCATTATACCTTATTTCTGTGTAGTAGCATAAATCTCAGAAAGCAGAGCAAGGGTAAGAATTTAGGATGCTTAGACTATCAAACATCAAAAGGGGTCCAAGTGTTGTGTGAGGGGCCTGTGGACCCTTGTCTTGCATGAGACCCATACCAATTGCCTACCTTGCCTCCATGGTAGGTACACCATTGCAGCCATAGGTCGTTTCACCTGTTAAACTCAGTCCCTCTCTCGGCATGATGTTCATGCTGGTAAAGCCTGCTAACACAAGGACCAGTTGCGTGAATGTGGCCTTAGGCTGAGGCCTGGTTCACATCTGCGTTCGGTATTCCATTTGGGGAGTCCGCATGGGGACCCCCCAACGTAATACCTAACGCATTGACAAGCTGTGAGCAATGAAAGCACACAGACCCCATAGACTATAATGGGGTCCATGTGTTTTCCGTGCGGTGTCCGAACGAATCATGCAGAGAGGAAAGTAGTTCATGAAGTACTTTTCTCTTTGCATGTTTCGTGCAGACATTGTGCGGAAAACACCCGGACCCCATTATAGTCGATGGGGTCCGTGTGCTTTCATTGCTCACCGCTTGTCAATGTGTTCGGTACTCCATTCAGGGGGTCCACGAGCGGACTCCCCAAGTGGAATACCGAACGCAGATGTGAACCAGGCCTAAGTCCCCATTCACCTTTGCATATTTTGGTTAGTATTTTGCAATGATGTAGAAAGGCATAATTGACAATTTCCATATCTCGTATATTTTGTATCTGCTCTTGGTTTTGTCTTCCACAGTAAATATAACAAAATACTACTTAGTGAATGAGTCCTAAAGTTCTACTTACAATTTTGCTACAATTTTGCTTAGATTTCAGAAATCACTGCAAAAGCAAAACAAAAAGACTCATAGAAACAAATCCCCAAGTCATGTGATAGGACATGGCACTCTGGCTACTCCCTCACTCAGGTGAGGATTATCACAATGATAAGTACTAGCAGGCGGGTATATAAAGCCGAGCCGTCCCCTTACACACTGCTGTGTATTGGCTGATGTTGGGAAGTATGGCATTGTTTAACATGTTTGGTGAGTATGGTGTAAACCAGTGATTCCTGTCCTTAGTACTGCAGAGGGAACCCCAATGCAAAGCATTAGGAATCCAATCACTAGCGTACATGATCTTTTCTGCTCTGTCTTAACCATGACTGAAGTATATAGAGCAGGATTCTGAGTTGTGGCTAGGTCTGCTGACTTTGCAGTCCTGCTTGTATCTCCTGTGTTCTGAGGAACTCCGTGGAATTACATAGAAGTGCAAACAATCTGGTATGTTATACCTGGGTTCACACAGGGCACTTGGTTTGTGTTTCCGTGGTATTTCCAGTAAGCACCGCTGAAAAAACACATAAAATCAATGTTATTGAAAATACACAAGTAAACAAAGCAGCAGCTCCATGAAATACTGAAACTAGCATTCTGAGGCACACGACTGTAAATTGTGCCTATTTGGGGGCTTGTTTGCTTAGGTGGTGTTCACACTAGTAGTGTCCGATGGTAGCATCTGTTATTAAATGAAAGCAGAACAAAAAAAGGGCTACATAAAACCAGACATTAACTGATTTTTTTTTTTTTTTTTTTTTTTTTTTGCTGATGTCCATAACATGGATTAAGGGTCAGTGCACACAGTTTTTTTTGGCGCTAAATTCGGTTCAAAATCAGACTCCAAAAAAAGCATCCCAATAGTTTTTTTGGGGGGGTTTTGGAGGCTGATTTTGAGGCAGTCAGTGCAAAAAAACTGTGTGAATTGACCCTTATACCGTAGTACCTAGAGTTTGTTTTTTTTTATTTTGTTTAAACAGACCCCATTTGATCCAACAGTAGTGTGAACACCCCCTTACTGCTTTTTATTATGCATTTGGGCCCCTTCTTCCAGATCTTTTCTTTCCCTCACCACTTGCTTTTTGACAAGGAAAATGGATTTAGCCAAAGACTTTTCTCACTATATTTTCAGGTCTTGAAAAAGCTGCAAATACACTCAGTACATGGTTAGAATAAGGCCTATTATCACACACCCTTGAGATCACAATTCCAGGTGGTACACTTTACAAAAAAGTGTAACTGCACATTTTAGATAACAGGTGCGGTTAATAACCTTCTAGCTCTTCCAACTGTTTTTTTTTTCATAAAAGACGTGTTTTTCAGAATGCATCTGTTTAACAAAAAAAACCCTGTGAGAGCCCAGCTTGCATTTGGGGTGATTCCACCAGATTTTCCTGTCTGCATGTGTTTATTGCTATGTGTTTGCTGGGATGCATGCGTACTCTTCTCCGTGTAGCAATGACATGCTCACGTGTAACCTGCAACTAGTGGTGAATATTATGGCTTTGTCAGATCGCAACATATCCATGATGAGTAACACTTGGGGTATCTTCACACAGTGAAATCTGGGACTGATTGAGACGGATTCTGCCTCAAAATTGTCGCCAAATTCCACCCTGAAACTGCTTCCCATTATTCTTAATGCAGTAGCCTCAGAAATAGTTTGTGGCACTCAGCTGATCAACCCCATTCATCTATGGCTGATCAGCAGTGGAAATCCATGTCCAGAAAATTAACAGGAATCTGAGGAAGTTTCAATTCCTCTGAGTAGGCTGACACTGATGCTTCCAGTAGATGACCTTGGCTTCCAGTTGATTTCCATCAGCCCTGATTCACCCAGTAAGCCAGTATTCACATTTGTACTTTTTATAGTAAACTTTTTAATCTCTCAAAAATCTAGCTGGCATGCATATTTCATTTTGACCTCCCCAGAATGCAAATACTCTGCAAGAGCAGAGGGCAAGCTATAAATTTTGTTGCCATTTTATGAAATAAACTTTTGTTTCTTGAGGGGCTGAAGAATTGACTGTGCGGCCAAGGAGGGAGCGGAAATGACTTGGGAGTTCCTTGTACTTGGACGTGGTCCTTCCTGATGGCTGGCTGACTGCACATTATTTTGCTAGATGTTAATTTGATCAGATGAGACAGAACAAACTTCTGCCTGATATTTTACATGTATGAGGAGTCATAACTGTAAAATTAGACGGTGTGAGAAATAACAAGGAATCTTCTATGTTTGACTATAACTATGGGTGTGTTCAGATGCACAGGTTAGGCCATGCTCGCAAAGTCAGTATCTTTTGTAATGTAAGTATTTATAAGCCAGAGATGGATCAAAAACACAATAAGAACAACTTTCTATTAAAATATACAGGAAGCAATGAAAAGGTTATTTAGGACATATAAAGACAATCTCTATTCCACAGAAAGTACCGTATATACTCAAGTATAAGCTGAATTTTCAGCAGTTTTTGTGCTGAAAAAGACCCCCTCGGCTTATACTTGAGTCAGCAAAAAAAAAATCAATGTATAGCAATATCAATGTATAGAATCTCCCATAAAATAGTGGAAAAGAGAAAAATTAAAAGTTGTAAATCCCTCCTTTCCCTAGAATAGACACAAGTAGAAAATGACTGTGAAACAAATACACATTAGGTATCCCTGTGTCTGAAAGTGCCTGGTCTACTGAATGTAGGTTATCTGCAGTGCTCCTGTTCCATTGGGAAAGGGTTAATAGCAGCACTGCAGATACCCTATATTCAGCCAGGCTGAATTCCAAGTGGGAGGGGTGGGGAAGCAGTCCTCAAGCTCAGGAAAGGGGCAGACAGACAACCAAAACGCATCCTCCCCTTTCCCATCACCCAGCATCTACTGCACCCAAAAACTCCGACCATCTTAATTTTTGAAATTTTCCAGTAGCTGCTGCATCCCCCCCTCGGCTTATACTCGAGTCAATAAGTTTTCCCAGTTTTTTTTGTGGTAAAATTAGGGGCCTTGGCTTATATTCGGGTCGGCTTATACTCGAGTATATACAGTAGATATAGCATGTTCTTCAGATTAATGACAGAGGAACATGAACACTAAGATGGTGTGATAAGACTCTGAGGAAAAGCTGGGTAGTAGGGATTAGTGCAGCATGACAGAAGTCTGGAGAGGTATAGGAAAGGGTTACTACAGTGCTACTTTATTTTACTATAATCTATACTTGTACTCATGGGCCTCAGTGGTCTCATGGGGTGCATTGATGTTACAATGTTGAGTCTTCTTGCAACGTGTGACATACTGAGGAGAATTTATATTATCTCTTGAGGAAAGAGACCAAGCAAAATAGAGCAAGCACTCTGACTGATTGGCTTATGACTAGTGAACAATATCAACACTCTGTTTCATGTATACAAAGGCACAGCTCGTGCCAGCTTGGATTGATGACTGTTGCTCACCAACTCCACTGGTCATCCAGAGCAATGTGGATATTGGTGGACGGGTCACTGGAGCTCTCATTGCTGCTACAGTCAAGTTCCATCCATGGAAAGTTGGGTTCTGCATGGAGGAAAACGTCCCACTGGAGTGAATGAATCTAACTTATTGGGCGCCTCACACAGTGAATTTAAGCCAATTCCTGCTGGAGTAACCCATGATATTCTCTGATGCATCCTTCTCCTGCTCATCACTTGCATTGTGATGCTCTTGCTGCATGTCGCACCAGATGCTAAATGGTATCATGAGGACATCATGTCCAGACACTGTTTAGTGTTGGGTTGTAGTGTGTGATTGTGCCACACTAGTGCCCATGACTGTACCACAGCACTGGTGGTGGCTTGCCCAGGCATGCACAGTAATCATCGAAAATAAAATAGAGCAGATAATAGAAAATTCTCTTCTGTGGGCATCCTATTGTGTGAAATCTCTAGTTGTCTGACCTTCTAATCCCTATGCCATCATATTGGCATATTTGAGACCCATGAGCCTTTCATAAGCATCCATGCTCATGACGGCTCAATGTGTAACCTGCCACTGCAGTTCTGAGATGGTGTTATAGTGCAAGTGTCTATTTTGTATTATGCCTACCCTGCTTAGCGCATAGAAATGGTAGATTCTAACTGCATGAAGACCAAAACAGATTTACTACTTTTTTTTTTTTTTTTTTCTTTTTTTTGTCTTTGATCCTCTATTGGGCAGGCATGCCTCAGAGATCTGACCTCTAACTATAGGAATTTTAATATTTGAGCTCCATCTTGTGGCCAAACAGCAGTATATCACTTTGTTACAGCACAGCAACTGTGACAGTATCTACTTTTATTGTAGCACCTATATAACCTTTAGGTATGTGTCTACAATGCTGTTGCTATATTTGCATTATCTTAGTGCGTTTTGTTTCGTTTGCCATTAAGCCTTGAATTAACTAATGTATGGGTTCGCTTTGTTATATTTATCCATTTAGTTATCAAATTGCGCTTTTTTTTTTAGATTAAAAACCCATAACAAAGTTGGTGGATACATAGAGGAATTGCATGCGGTACCACCTACTGACTTGAAACCCTTGCATACCTGCCATCTAGGACTCTTCAATTGTGTATGTGGGAAATGCTTTGAGCACAGAATATTGTTCTGATGTCTACAATGAGCAAATTCACTTCATTTAGTTAGGAACTCTTCACCTAAATTCTCACCAAAAACCCAACTTTCCTTGGATGGGATTTAACTGTATGTAGTGCTACTGAGTACTCCAATGACCTGTCTACTCATAGAACCAGACCCTGACCCCTGGGAGTGCCATCACCAAAACTTTGCTACAGCGGCAGGGCTAGCTAGATTGTGCCATCATTTTGTTAATCTCCCTTCAAGTAAACTTAGACTTTGCCCCATTCTACGTTGTTCTCTATCCTGCTGCTGTTCTATACTATGTCTCACATTGTTCTTTGGCACACAGCGGGGCATTATTTTTATAGAACATTAGGGGCATTATCTTAATCAGAGGAGGACACTTTGTGTAAGGGGCACACTGAAGACCTTTTATTTAATCTGTGTAGGAAAATATATGTATATTCTTTTAATAAATTTTATAAATTAACGCATCACTTTTCCCACTTAACATTTTATTTTCCTAATATAATCTTGTTACACTTGCAGGCTCTATATTTCAAGCATCAGAGGCAAGATCTGATAATGGGTCGGCATATTACACTCCAAAGGACTCTCTTTCAAAGCGAGTTCAAAGAGGAAAGTTGAACAAATCTGACATTGGCTCACCTAGTAACTTCAAGTAAGTCATAACCATAAAGGCAGAGGTAACGAACTCATGTTTTGTACAGGATGTTGGTGAATTTTTGAGACAGTAGGCATCCTATTGGATACTTGTACATGCTTCCTGTCTGAGAATATTCTGCTGCCCTGCAGCTCTATATGCAGAAGGGGGGGAGGATTTGTATAACTTGTGGCACAAGGGTAGTGGTTATAGTCAGGGGTACATCCATGCCCAGAGATGGGAAACCTTGAGACGGCAGCATCATGACTGGTTGGAAAGCCTGAACCTGAGCAATGACCCTACAGAAGTGGATACTTGCAAGCTTATGTGCTACTGTACAGACAGCAGAGATTAATGCTCTCAGTGAAATGACAATATAGTAGTGACCGCAATGGTCAGAGTAACAGTCTTTCCTGGTTTTCCTGCAGACCCCTTACCCATCTGCACTATGTAAGAAAGGGCTTATCCACCTTTTAAACATGTACATCCTATCACTAGGAGCCCATGAATTTTTGAATGGTTGGGTTTAGTTTGGCAAGTTGGACTCGTCATCCATCCTCATGTAACATGGTGACGTAAACTGCACTGCCACTCTACTCATGACTCAGGACAGTGGTGGTCATAAAGGATAGTTAAGAAAACTCGTTTGAAAAGGAATTAAGAATTGAATAAACTTGTTTTCCTTATAAAAAAAATCCCTGCTGACAGTGCTAATGCTCTGGAGACTTTCAGGCCATGACTTCACATGTGATGTCAAGTCATCATTGCTGCTACGTGAATTAAGAACACCTTAGGCTAGGTTCACCTGTAGGAACCTGCCACAGATTTGGAAGTGGATTCTACATCTCGTGAGTCCCTGCTGATCAGGCCCATTCATCTTGGACTGATCGGCAGAGGAAACCCGCACCGACATGCTGATGCACTGCAGTAGTTTCTCTCAATTTTGTGCAGTGTGACCTTGGCCTTACATTCCCATGTCATTGCTTTTGGATCCTCCTTTGCTCTTGGAATTCCACTTGAAAGATTGTGATCTTTGCCGTAAGAGAACTGTGGCCAACTCAGATGTTGGCTAACTGTATATTTATTGTACATATAATAGTTGGACAGTCTGCAAATGTCCCAGAATTATCAGTGTCTGATGCTGAACTATGGACCAGACAGGTTCTCTTTAAATGTGATGCATATAAAGGTTGTCACGTTTGTTTCCCACCATAAACTGGCCAATTTTGGGCTGGATGGCGTAGTTCACTTTCCATTGCTGTTCTCTGTGATCTTTGTTGCAGCTACGCTATGGCTTTTTGCAATTCCAACCATTGTAAACTCCCCTCAGCAGTCCCAGTGGGCAGGGAGCAGTTTCAGACTAGTCATGGTTTCCACTTACTAATGACCTCCCCCTCTGTCCCCACTCCCTGACATCACGAGGGACTTTACAACCAAGACGTGATTAGTAAGTGGATGGCATGACTAGGCTGGGGCCACTTCACCGCCCACTAGGACTGATTGTCTTCATGCATCTCTAGAAGCGGAAATGCAGCATACTCAAGGAACTAAATGTGCCATGTTTCGATGCATCTTAACCACCATAGTAAATCTAACTCTTGTTCTTTGTTTTTTTTCTAGACATGTTACTCATGTTGGATTTAATGCTGTGCCAGGTTTTGATGTAAGTTCTTGTGTAATGGCTACCGTATATTGTCTGGACCATGTAAGCTATGATACAAGTGTGAGAGACTTAGACTCTTGGTTTTATCCTGTGGAAAGAGCACCACAACACTACTCTGTGCATGTTATGTAAAATACGTATTGTCACACTTGCCAGGTACCGATCATTGACTTTTAGGCGATGGCTTTTTCTCAAGGATTTCATGCAAACCTGTTGGAAAGAATGCACAATAGCAATGTTATGGAAGCAGGTGTTGCATGGAAATGACTTCTAGTGCTTATAGTGACCATGGTTTTTCCTTCATAAAATGTAGGCAGTATTGGCATACTACATATGTCCCTATTGACACATCTGGACCCTACAGAACTCAAAATGCAGCAGGTTTCATTGTTTACTGCAGCGGTTCTCAACCTGTGGGTCGCGACCCCAGTGGGGGTCGAACGACCAAAACACAGGGGTTGCCTAAAGCATACCACCCAACCGTCGCGGTCGGTGGGAGGTATGTCCCGGTTTCAACTTATCGACGCCCGGAGGACGCCGATGAGTTGAACACACAGGCTTCTGCATGTGTAGCCGTGATGTGATGACGTCACATCGCGCCTACAACTATGAGTAAGCGAGACTGCGGAGAGAGCAGCAGGGGAGCGGGGGGGGGGGGGGGATGACATCAAACTGGGGGCAGATAAAGGGGTTATATGAAACTGGGGGAGAGATGGCGAGGGGACCTATAATGTACGGGTGACCTTAGGAGGATTATACTTTGTGGGAGCACATGAAAAATAAATGAGAATGGGTGGAGTCAACATAGAAGTGGGCGGGGCTAAATGCGCCACATATTTTGTCCCTCTTTCTAATCTTCAAAAGTTGGGAGGTATGCCTAAAGCCATCAGAAAATACATATTTCCGATGGCTTTAGCCACTGAGAAGCCGCGCTACTGTCTGCAGCAGCGCTATTCAGCTGGAACGCAGGCCGTTATGGACGCACATTCCAAACTGAATTGGGTCACCACAACATTATCAACTGTATTACGGGGTCACGGCATTAGAAAGGTTGAGAACCACTGTTTTACTGTCCTCAGCGCTGCATTCAGTACTTCTAGAGAGCAGTGCTGCTATATTCAGATGTGGCCACAATATGGCTGGCTTGTAATGGTGTTTATATATTAGTTTGCTTTGTTTTTTAGGCTGCTTTAGAAATGGACTTAAAGAGGCTGTTCAATATGGCAGGAGTCAAGGAGGAACATCTTAAAGATCAGGATGTGTCACGCAGCATATTTTCTGTGCTACAAAAGGCAGGTGGAATGGAAGCTGTGAGGAAGCAGTCACGGAGGATGAGTATGTGCAAATTAAATTTATATATGTGGGATCTAAATCTGAGAGAATTGTACATGAACTAAGCATTGCTCTCTTGTTCTAGCATCTGCAGAGAAGCCAAATATCCGTACTAGACTCCGTTCTTTGTCATCTTCAAGTATAGCTCCCTCAAAAAGACAGAACTGTCTTGAACTGGATTCTCCCCATGCTGCAAAAACTTTGGCTCATGGCACTCAATCATGTTATCTTCCATCTCTGAGCAAGGTGTCACCACCTATGGAAACTCCTTCATCTTTCAACCAATTCTCATCAATTAGACAACTACCTCCATATTTGGAGGAGTTTTCTCAAAGTTTTACCCCAACAGCTAACCATCCTGTACCTCATTTAAAGAAAAGATCTTTCCCTCCACAGCCACTCTCTGCCTCAAATGCCTTGAAAACAACATCCCCGTTGCATCCTGATGCAAAAGACATTCCTTCAGGCACTGGTAGCGTTCTTCTTCTTCCATCTGTCCCCGACCATACCTGTCATGCTGCTACAATAACTATGGCTTCCTCGCCTCCATCACTTCCTTACTTTGATCATTCTTCAGATTCAACCAGCTGTATACTTGCCAGCCTTCCTTCATCTATTCCATGCATTGAACCACCTATTGAAATTGGGGATGTTCCACCAACTCCAGTTGCCAATCTACAATCAGAAACTTTTATGGCAAGTAATGCCACAGAATGTCTGGTAAACTTAGACCCTGTGTTTGCTGCCATACCACCCCCTGCACCCCCTCTGCCACTCACATTAATGAAACCATGTCTTGAGAATCCACTCTCCAATGGCGCTGAAGTCTCCTTCACCTCTCAAGCCAGGAAAACTACTAACCCTGCATCCAAAACAGAAGAAATGACCGCTTCCAATAAAGACCCCGAGCGACAAACTAATCCGGTTATGTTTTTGGACCAAATTAAGCAGGGAATACAGCTAAAATCTGTAAGTATACATCTGCTGAGAATTTGGAGAAATATGGCACCCATTTAATTAGCCACTGTAACATTACAGGTTTCTGTAAAGATGGCCATACACAGTAGATAAACTAAAGACTGGCTGATTATAGATCTGAGTTATCAAAAGGATTGGGCTGTTGGATTTCAACATGCCTAATACTTTGTGCTCATGAGAGGTGCCTGGCAGTGACCCACTCCCCCCAACTGAGTGCATTTGCATGGAAGTCAATATTTGCTGCCAGTCCCACAGATATTCCTGACTCTGTATGGTGACCTTTAGTGTGGTACAGTTGAACTATATTGCTAAAGATTGACAAATTCAGTGTACTGTGCTATACTGTAGTTTTCATTGACATTTGCACTGGACGAAAAATTTCGAATTAAAAAAAAAAATTGAAGCCAAAAACTGGTGTTCACAAAGGGTTAAACATAAAAAGGACATGTAAGTCCATACACACTCTCTGAAGCTTCAGCTCCAGAATTGCCATCTTAATTACACTGCATGACACACCTTACCTTGGCTGGTGATTCTGGGGCTGATGACCTTACTCTACAATGGATCAGAAAGGTCATGTATGGATTCTGTGAAAATGGAACTCTGTTTATCCAGACCCCAAAAGATCTAACCTAGTGTAAGTACAGGGAAAACTGGTGTTCTTGACTGTATAGTCTAATGCAGTTTCTTAAAGGGATCCTATCACTCAGTTGTTTTTTTTTTTTTTTTGTTTTTTTTTCTATGTACCACGTTGAGAGAGGCTATTCGTCTCCATGCCTCCGTTCGCTACAATCCCGGTATGTATATTAGCTCTCACAGCACTGGGGGCGTCCCCAATGCTGCCAGAGAACTCTCTCCAGCGCCACCTCCATCTTCGTCAGCAGCGTCATCTTCAGCCTCTTCTTCCGGTGGTGGCTTGTAAATTCTAGGCCTTGGGCAGAGCAGACTGGGTATACCCGTAGGCCATGAGAAAATGGCCGATTACAATACTGTGCAAGTGGCAATTTTCTCGTGGCCTATGTGCATTCTGCCCTGCCCAAGGCCTAGATGGTGGCACTGGAGAGTTCTCTGGCAGCATTGGGGATGCCCCCAGTGCTGTGAGAGCTAATTTACATATCGAGGAAAAACCGGGTTTGTAGGCGAATGGCGGCGCGGAGAAGATGACAAAAGGCAGGAGACAAATAGCCTTTCTTAAGGCTTTTCTGACATGGTACCTAGAAAAAAAAATAGTGTCTGAGTGATAGGATCCCTTTAAACTTTTTATTAAGAATGGCTTTTCTTACAATAAAGGGTTTATCTTCATGTGGATTTTGGTGCTTTTTAGGTGAACCAAACTGTGAAGGTTGAAAATACAGACTGTTCTAATATAGTCACAGCATTAATGGATGTCTTAAAAAGACGGCACAAGGCTATACACTCCTCAGGTATGTAACGTGCAGTTCATGCGGTATAATAAATTGATACCAAGTTAGTTTGTGTAAGATTGAATGGACAATGGCCAAATGGCACAATAATGCTGTCTGTCAGTAAGATTACTCTCACTCTTTCAAATAGAGGGGCAAGGATTATCTTATCTTAAATACCTATTGCAGTACTCTTGAGTCCAAAAGAGCGTCACTAGTTAGATCCTCTACCAAGTGGAAAAGGTAACTGATTAGCTATTACCAAAGTCCAACTCCTCCTCTTAAGTTACCCACATATAAATTGGAAAATAAGTCTGGTTCTCAAGTCTTCTGCAATAACTACCTCCTTGTGACTTGCTGGCTCGTCTAATTTTTCTCAGGGTTTAACATGTGATCAGTCTGTGCCAGCTGCATTTGCCAGTGACCATGGGCATGTAAGTGGGGCTTCGTGCATCATGGTGAGTTCAGTATGGCAGCACTTGGGCTGTTCAGTATCTCAATACATCAATAACTTACTATAAAGCAGCAAGCTCAACTTCACAGGACAATGATCAGTGAAGGGGATATGACTGACACACAGATGGTTTCACAGACAAAACTGAATGATTACGTAATTCAGTGGAGTATCTTAATGGATGTTTAACTTTTTTTTTCTTACAGATGAAGATGAGGTAGAGGAAGATGACTGGGAAGACTAGACTTTACCTGTAGAAGAATACTTGTTGCACGGTTATTATATTATGTCTTGTAAGCGCTGAAGTTTTTATATTGTCATTTTAAAAAAAGTAAATAAAGATGGCAACCTCTTCAATGTTGGATCCTGTGATGTACCGATTCAGAAGAGATATACTGTACTAGCACTGTGGCCCACATTCTAGTTCCCTTTGTGAAGTCGGATCAGGAGACTCTGGGTCTGGCTAGGAAACTATTCTGTAACTTTGCAGGTGCAAAAGGTGTTTAATGTCAAACTGGAGATGGGGTATTCAACAGAACCAATTGCATAAGTATATAGCTGATGTATATGCTGTAACCCCACCACAAAGCTGAAACTTGTTCTCTGTAAGTGGCACTGCATGCTAAGTGGATGTACCATAACATACTCACGAATGGTTTATAAAGCTTAAAGGGGTACTCGCCAGTCTTCGTTGCTATAAAATCTTCTGTCTTCCGGCTTTGTTGTGTCACTGGTGGGCGGGGTCACATATGCAAAGCCAAGCGGCGAGATGCCGCTGGCCCTGCGTGTGCGCTCATAGACCAGTCTAGCCTTCACAATGCAAATACAGACCCGGCATCCACCTCTCTCTATTACAGCAGATGCCAGGTCTGTATTTGCATTGTGAAGGCTAGACTGATCTATGAGCGTGCACGCAGGGCTAGCGGCATCTCGCCGCTTGGCTTTGCATATGTGAATACAGACCTTGCATCCTCTGTAATAGAGAAGCGGATGCTGGGGAGTGTAGATGCCAGCACAGATGCCTGCAACATCGCTATGCTTCTGCCCTGCATGAAGGTAGCAGAAGCGATGCTGTTATTCCTCCCCCCCCCCCATCCCCCTGTAATAGCAGCATCGCTCCTGCTGGCTTCATGCAGGGCAGAAGCATAGCGATGTTGCAGGCACCTGTGCTGGTGGCTAACCCTCCCTGGCATCCGCCTCTCTATTACAGCGGCTGCCGGGTCTGTATCGGCGGCCCCTTCCTGCTGGAAAGCTGACAGTGCTCTGAATTCAGCACACTATCGGCTTTCCCGATCTGTGCCCGGTGTAAAGCGCTATCGGTCCCGGTACCGTAGCGCTTTAGTGTCAGAAGGGTGTTTCTGACACTTAGCCAGGGACGCCCTTCTACCCAGCAGCGCCTATCGCGCTGTGCTGTGGAGCGGGGAGGAACGCCGCCTCCCTCTGCTCACACAGCTCGTCCATAGACGAGTATTATCAGGAAAGGGAGGGGGCGTTCCTCCCCGCTCCACAGAACAGTGCGATAGGTGCTGCTGGGCAGAAGGGTGTCCCTGGCTAAGTGGCAGAAACGCCCTTCTGACTGTAAAGCGCTACGGTTCCGGGACCGATAGCGCTTTACACCGGGCACAGATCGGGAAAGCCGATAGTGTGCTGAATTCAGCGCACTGTTAGCTTTCCAGCAGTATATAAAACTGCATGTGCCATATCTGATGAAAGGTCCTCTTTAAGCTGGGTGGAAGAGAGTTGTCTGCCAAATGAGCCAACCTCTATCCAAAGTGTTCAGCATGCACCCATGCCACTTTCGATGTCACGGGTCCTGAGGACATCGCTGGAAGAGGAGACGTGGCTGAAGATGACGTCGGACCCTGAATGCTCGCCCACCGTGCACGATAAAGAAGATTAACATGCTTTTTTTTAGGGATTTATTTTAAAATGGGGGTGTAGTTTAATATCTTTAGCAGTGCCTGAATAGCCTTTTTAAAGGCTATTCAGGCACATGTGGGGCTCTATCAGTATAATTTTGCTGATAGAGCCCATTTAACATTATAGCCCCAGTAACCTAGTTAGGGGAAGGCTAAAAAAAAATAAAAATTCCAAATAACTCTGCATTCACATGTCCAAAAAAATGCCCAAGTTCCAACCGTATAAAATTACAATAAACTCCATACCGGGGAGGAGAAAATTTGAATTAAAAAAAAAAAAGAATCCAAATGCCAGACATGTGCCTAAAATGGTATAAAATAAAAACCCACAAAATCAAACTACATCTGGCACTTCAAAAAAGTCCTCCTCATGCAGCCCTGTACTCCAAATTATGAAAATGTTACGGGTTGTTGTCATATGGTGACTCCAAGTGGCTTTTTTTTTTTTTTTTCCCCCTCTCCCTCAAAGTTCTGGATTTTTGTTAGGGCTCATTCACATCTGCGCCCGGTCTCCGTTCATGCAGGTTTCCGTTTCCTGCACAAAACAGAGCAGGAGACGGAAACCTGCAGGACTCTTTCATACCCATTCATTTGAATGGGTTTGAAAGATGTCCGGCTGTGAGCGTTTTATGCTATCTGCCGTGAAACTGTTTTGTTTGTTTTTTTAAACTCGGACACCGTCAGACATGCAGTACTGTGTCCGGTTTAAAAAAAAAAAAACTTTCACGGCGGATAGCATAAAAGGCTCACTGGACCTGGTCTGACAGTTTTCCGGAAAGCTCAGAACGGACTCCGGGCGCTAGTGTGAACCTAGCGTTAGGTGTTAAAACATACTATATAAACTTGGTAACACAATGACCTGCAGTGTATAGGCAACGTCACTCTGGCTGTACAGTGAACACCGTAAAAACAAAACCCATAAGAAGATGGTGTAAATGTGTTACAGAATATTTAATGGTACTGATATGAACTACAGTCTGTAAGAAAATCCCTCATATACTTGTTTGTGGAGAATGTAAAGTTATAGATTTTGGAATGTAAGGGATAAAACAACAAAACATGTTACTATAGTTTGGCGCAGCTTCCCTCTAAATGGGGCCTACTGCGGTCTCCACTACCCAGTAACAATTTTTGAGCCGTAGCTCATGAGATGGATCCAGTAGAATAGTATAGATAGCAGAGATAAGGTGCTGACATGGTGTAGGGAAGAACCAGTTGACCTCGAGTGCTGTCATTTATTTGTTTTAGCGTTGCGAGTGTGCTGTAAGTCTGGTGCTCAGCAACGCTCCTGTGACCAGCGGGAAAACCTTTTAGCTATTCTCCAGTCTCCTACAGATTATCATCAAGGGCTAAAAATGGAACAGAACATTTACTAAAACCACTTCAGTGATTTTTCAACACCTCAAGCAGAAAATTTAACCTGAATATTACACATCTCCAGGTAACAGCAGTGTCCCATTTATGCCGGATTTACAGTACAGAAGAGACCAAAGGAGAAAATACAGCCTATAAATGTAAGCAGTGAATGCCCATACGTGTACATGGCTCCCTCCATTCACATCTATAGGACTCATGGAAATAGCTAAGCATGTTTGCTTGACTGACTACTGTAAAGTGCCCAGCAACCTCCTCACCAGGCAGGCTAAGGTAAACCTCCCAACTTTCGAAGGACAGAAAGATGGACAAACTGTGTGGCACCCATAGCGCACCATGGCAAATTTAACTTCACCCACTTCTAAATTTACTCCACCCATTCCCATCCATTTCTCTTTGTGCCCCCACACAGTATAATGCTCCTACAGTCACCCTAATATTATATGCCCCACATTATAATGTTCTCCTCAAATTGACCCCACAGTATAAAGTCTCTCTCCTGTTTAATGTCCTCCTCCAGCTGCTCCATAGTTTAATGTCCTCCTCCAGCTGCTCCATAGTTTAATGTCCTCCTCCAGTTGCCCCAGTTTAATGTCCCTTACCAGCTAACCCCACAGTTTATTGTCCCTCTCCAACTGGGGGCAACTAGAGAGGGATATTAAACTGGGGCAGCGGGAGAGGGACATTAAAGTGTGGGGTTAGCTGGTGGGGGATATCAAACTGTGGGCAACTAGAGGGGGACATTAATGCCATGTCAACCTCCATTTATCCCTAGTTTAATGTCCTTCTTCATCAGCCCCCACAGTTTAATGCGCCCTCCATCTTTCCCCAGTTTAATGTCCTCCTCTATCTGCCCCCATAATTTAAGGTCCCCCTCATATTCCCCCCCCCAGTTTAATGTTCCTCTTCATTTGCCCCCAGTTTAATGCCCCCCATATGCCCCCCCCCCCCAATTTAATGTTCCTCCTCATTTTCCCCCACTTTATTGCCCTCCCCAGTTTATTGTTCCCCCTCCAAAAACACTGATACTCACCTCTCTTGTCCTGGAATGTTCAGGGAGCTGCAGCACGATGTGAGTAACGTCATCAAATCGCGCCTACAGCTCCGGGAGCCGTAGCATGCAGGGGGCACAGTGGTGAGGCAGGAGTGTTCCGCTCCTGCTTCACTACTATATTCAACTCATCTGCATCCTCTCTGGACCAGATGTGTTGAGTCCAGGATATACCTCCTGCCGATGAAGACTGCAGGACAGGACTGTTCCACTGAATCCGGGACAATTGGGGGGTATGGGTTAGGGGACTTCCACAACCCTCTAGTACCAGCAGCTCTTTGATTATATCAATAATATGTAAGACAGGAAACCCCATTGATAAATGTACAGTATGAGTAAAGGGATAGAAATACTAGAAAACCTCATCCCCCTTAAATAAAAAGTGTATACTGAATTATACAATCGTAGTCGTGTGCTCTTGTTTCTCAATGATCACTACAGGTGCACACACAGCACAGTTCTGTACAGCTGATTGATGCTGGCAGGGGGCGCTGTGTGTGTTTGTACATTAAGGCTCAATCTGTAGCAACAATGAGCTTCTCCCATGTTTCAGCAGCAGCCAACTACTGTCTTGCTGTTCTGCAAGGCTGCCATAGTGGCCAGTATATATGTCTTTTTTTTTTTTTGTTCCATTTTTTTGTTAAGCACTGTACTTGTTTGTGTATATCAAATCTAACATTTAATAAGGTTGTTCTTCTTTCACAATTCTGAAGAGAGTAAATACGGCTCAGATTTGTAACCCTTTTGTTTGCTATTATTGTGTTTCGGGTATATTCGTATCTTGCTTACTATATAGTGGTGGGTGGTGGCTATTTGTGTGGAGGTGGGGTCACTTCACTTCTCTGTAGCCTAGTCTGATAGGTGAGTGTGGAAGTGGAGTCCCTCTTTTATGGTCAGGTTAGATATACATTGAGTTCAACATTTCTTTTTTTAGACTGATTCATGCCATGACATTACCTAAGAGGGGATGACGAGCCATTCTTGTGGACGAATGTAGCATCTCATATTCATTTCCTAGAACAGTAGTTCTCAGCCTGTGGCACAAGGGGTAAGCCCTGCAGTCCCTGGGGGTACATGCTATGACTAAGAACTGGCCAAAACGGGATGATGATGTCACCTATTGGCCAGAAGAGTACCATTTCCATAGATTCATAATTAATAGAGATGGGCGAGTATATTCGATCGAATACCTCCCCTCCATAGACATTGGTGTTAAAAAAAAGGCGCCAGGGGAGGTTGGAGGGGAAACAAATATTTTCTGCCTTTCCGGGTGGTATTGGTGCACCAATAACTAGGCAAATGGAGTATTTTGATCGAATGCTACTTTTCAATCGAACACTATTCGCTCGTCTCTAATAATTAATGGATTGTAACAATTGTAGCAACCAATGTAACCAAAAAGTGCATTATTGTTACACAAGTCCCCGTGTATAGTTCCTATCTCTATTGCTTTTTTTTATTCAGTACATTCTGGTTAAGCAAAATTCCTATCATTCACTTATCTATTAAACCTGTTTGTGAATCAGATAAAATGATTTTCCAACTTAATTCATAATTATTTCATTATATATTCATTTATTATATTTAGGGAGTAGAGAAAACAAAAAAACGGAATGGAATGGGAGCGCCACTGCATGGAATCCAAGGAAACCAAAACTTAACTAAATTAATATTTGTTTATTGGTTTCAAAAAGACAGGCAGAGGGTGGCTACGCGTTTCGACACCGGACCGCTTACAAATGCAATAAAAACATAAAATACACAACGAGAATAAAATGATAAATCAAAGTACAAATAGATCCAAAAATAAAAGGCTAGGGCCGATAGGTAACCTAAGTTACATATTGACATGATAAGTGTTGACATGACATGATATTATATTTATTTATATTTATGGATTTTATAAGTAAATATGTACATAAAAGTGACTGTATTGTAAAGGGTTACAAATGACTTCTTAATGCTTCTCTCACATCAATAAGCTCTCTGTTAGATATCTTAGTTGTGTTATAAGCTTATACAATGCCTGGTACTGTTTGATACAAAAAGTGTAAGGTCGAATTCCACACTAGTACCCATCAGGCTTCTGGAAAGTTCTATACATTAAGAATGGGTGCTTGGTGGAACACTATAAAACATTGGGTTATTCATTCCAGACATCTGCTTGGTTTCCATCATCTGTGATTTGCTTGTATACCTTGGGGGTCAGCTAGCTGACATTGGGTTCACCCTAGTGCTATAAAGTGTTTATATTCTTTTTTTTTTTTTGTCTTTCTCTTGCTTATTTTCTATCCTTTTATTACATCACTTACAGTATATCAGTGACGTGTAGCATCCCTGATTCCCACAATCCTTATAACCCACAATAATGCAGCGGCATACAGCAGCATACAAGTGTGAGGCCACATTCAAAGAAACATCATGGTCCGAACCTGACATCTGCTATAATAGTATGGCGGATGTCAGGAAGGTGAAGTGTTATGGGCGAGCAATCTATTTTCATGCAGGGGGTCTGGCCAGCATGATTCTGGAAATGGGTAGTGGCTAGCTGCTAAACAAACCCCCAATGGCTCCTGGGCATAATACACATGAGCCTGGTACAATCCGATGGTGGATATCCAATGCTATGGTGGTGAGTAGCCTCCCTTATTCCCATAGCAGTATGGATGGTAAGAAATCTCAACCAACTTGTGCACACCCTGACCTATAGGCCTTTGTTGAGACTGAACAATTTGTCGACAACTGTTCTGTATCAAGCTGGTGTGCACTAGAGACTGGAAATATCACACTTATAAACCACTTAAAGGGGTTGGCTCCAGTTTAAAAGTTATCCTGTTGTGACACTATAGGGCAGGGGTACTCAACTACTTTAATAAAGGTCTGTTGACCCGGTTCCACAATCAAGAAAAGGTCCAAGCTGGACAGCAGCTTAACATGTCCGGTATTTACAGTATTTTTTTGACCTAAAAGGTTATTATAAGGTGCATAATGAAAATTAGGAAAAAAAAATATTTCCTAATGTGTCTTTATATTGAGCAAGGGGCACTAAGGAGCATCTTACTTTGGGTGAGGGCACTAATGAGCGTTATACTGCTCATCGGGGCACTAAGGTGGGTTATACAGTGGGTGGGGACACTAATGGGACACACAATATAATGCTTCATTATTGTCTTATTATTGTTCCTCCTCACTTACTACCATCCCCCCACAGTGATATTTCTCCATTAATGACTCCACAAATAATTAACATTAACAGTGGCCAGGACTCAGGAGAAACCTTCATCTCCTGCCCGCTGTCACCAAGCCCTGATACCTTACACTAAGCGGCAGCAGGGATGATTACCAATCTCTGCTGTCACTAGTGCAAGGGATCAGGGCTTGGGTATAGCAGGCAGGAGATGAAGGTTTCTCCCGCCCGCTGTCATAATGAAAGTGTTCTGAGACAGGAGTCAGGTCAGCTGAACTGGACTGCGGTCCGCCAGTTGAGTACCTCTGCAATTGGGTATAACTATCTGATCAGAAGCGGTCCGACCACTGGAACCCCCAATAATCATGAGGGCAGAGGTTGCATTTACCTATCTCTGAAAACGCCATTTAGTCTATACGGCGCTGCCATAGATAGCCAAGTACAGCACTGTAGTGCCAGCCCAATCAACAGTAAATGGAGGGGCAGAGCAACTATCGTTTCATTCAGATGGGGGTACAAAAAAACCTAACTCAGTGTGTTGACTGCAATTTTAGGCAGTATTTGTCCTTTAACCAATGAAATAGCAATTTTATGAATTTCATATACTAATATCAATATTCCCAATGCCTGCAATAGAAGAGTTAGGGATAAAGCAATGTATTCTGGATTCTGGGTGGATACATTAGTAGGCAGGTACACTCATACACAGTAAGGTTATGTACATAAACCGTATTCAATACAACAGATCTTTTCTTTCACTGTTCAAATATTTATCACTTATTTGGGCTGGGCGCAGTCATTACCTGCTGCCAAAAACATACTGATACCGCACTGTAAGAGACAGCATTGGTACTGTCTCAGGATGACTAGACAGTTGCCATGATATGACTTGCTCTTTTTGATCAACAATATTTCACCAGCTTAAATGATATCGCTGTTCTACCCCGTTAAGTCATATATTTTTCAGACTATAAGACGCACTGGACCATAAGATGCACCTAGGTTTTAGAACAGGAAAATAAGGGAAAAAAATTTGCAGCAAAAAATGTAGTAAAATAATTAATATATGGGAGTTGTAGTTTTGCAACAGCTGCAAGGCCACATTAACAGGTGACGCTACAGCTGTACGGGGAAGAATAGGACATTTTTTTTTTTTAGCAGAGCCAGGAGTGCTTTTTAGTTCTACCATTTTGGATAATACCTATTGCTTAGATCACTTTTATTCAAATCAGAGGAGAAATAGTGAAAAAACTGGCAGTTTGGCACTTTTGATTCTTTTTTCTGCTATGACGTTCACCCTATGGGAAAAAGATTTTTATGTTCCTAGACCGGGCCTTTTTTTTTTAGATACAGGGATACCTAAGGTGTATGCGTTTCACAGTAATCTTTTACTTTTATATGTATTCTAGGGATAGCGGGTGATTATATATATATATATATATATATATATATATATATATTACTATTTTATTAGCCCCTCCTAGAGCCTAGGGGGCTTGAACCTGCAATACAACTGTAATCCAGTCTATGGAAGATTGTATACATTACTATTACGGATGGTCATAGACCTGCAGCAGTAGTAATATTGCTATGACAGGCCTGGGAACCTTCATTAGGCTCCTGGCTGTCACAGAAACAGGTTGGCTCCTGCAATCTGGCCATTCAGGAGCCAGCGCGGTGGACTCTGCTCACAGTCATTACCTTTGGGTCTCCGCTGTAATTTAATGTAGCTATGGTGACTGCTCTACAGCAGAGCGGCCGCCATTATCTTTACAAATCTGGCATCTGCCATTATAGCACGGTGGATGCCAGGATGGGTTCGCACCACCGGGACACCCTCTCTTCACGCCCAGGGCCCACAGCATTGCCCTTCCCCTACAGGAAGCCAGCGATGGCAGGAGTGGGTTGATGCATTTGGATTATAAAACGGAATCCCAATTTTCCTCCCAAATTGGGGGAAAAGAGTGTGTCTTATAGTCCAAAAAATACAATGCTTATAGAATATACAGTGTACATATACTTTTATAGGAGTATAAATAGTTAGAACCTACTGTATATGATTTCAAGTATATATGGTGATAGCTGACCTACTGTAAACTATAGGGATATTACAAGTCATTGAGCAATTCGGTGTCCTCAGAGGTCCATATTTCTGCGCCTGAAATAGTATAGTCAAGTATGAAGTGTCCTCTGGTGTCCCCTGGATCTTATTCCATGTCGCATACTTCCTTCCTTATACCTACTGGTAATTATTCATTTACTCTCTTTTCTTAGTGTATTAGTATATTTCTATACTGCAATTGTGGTACAGACAAAAGCGGAGATTTGACTGGCATCTAATACATTGTTCTTAAAGAAGTTTCCCAGGTTTAATGTATTGAGAACCTAGGAAAGGTTTTCAATATCAGATCTGCGGAGGTCTGACTTGAAAAGGAGCTGAGATACAATGGTCTGAATAGAAGTCACATAATAACAATATAATATAATATTGTATTGTTATATATACTGTACTACTGATATACACAAAGTTTGTTGAAAGGTATTGTACACTTTAAGGTCTTGAGCTTAATAGGACACTCCATGCACTAGAATTCTGAAGGAAATGTAGCATAGTCAACTTCTCATTGCCGTGAACATAAAATATTCTCCCGCCCATCAGCAGTGCTTGACATGGGAGAATTTCATCATGCAATAGGACATTAATGAATGACTAAATTATACTTCCAAGCTATGTAAAAATTGGTTGGGTCAGCAAGATTGCCAGATCTCCACCCTATTGAGCGCTACCACAATAAGCCATGATTGTAGACTCTAATGGACTTATGCTTTACTTTGTATTAAATGGGTTTTCAGGGTATTGTATGTTGATAACCTATCCTCTGATTGGTGAGGGTCTGGCGCCCTCACTGATCAGCTGCTCTTAGCTGTTGCTGGGTGCTAGAACTGTACAGTGGATGGTAGCAAAGTCAAATGGCTCTGTCCACTGTGTAGTGGCAATGGCAGAATATTGCAGCTCAGCTCCGATTTACTTGGGTGTAGGTGTTGGACTCCACTGAATTAGTGGAATGGCGCCAATTGAAGGATGCATAGTGTTAAATTTAGTGTAGGTGGTGAAAGGTCCTCTTTAAGCTAATAATTTTGTCTGTATATTGTCTGATTTTATGATGTATATGTGGTGAATATGGCGTCTGAACATCTTCGTCAGTAGACAGCCAGAAAAATGAAGAAAGCCAGAGAAACATTAACCAGATTATGTGAAGCTTTATTACCGCAGGACAGAACAGGACTGATCATTACGACCTTATTAAGAGATTTGCAGTGAGACAGTGAGTGTTTATGGATCTGACTGGTAGAACTGGTGTATGCAACAAAATAAGAATTGTAATGCTATCCACAATGCTGGTGAACTCTTTAGATGTAAACGTCTACAGACATAACTTGAAGTTACTGAATGTCTGTAGCAGGGATGCCATGTACCTTATCTAATGATACGGCTCAGAGTTTCTTGAGCCCTATTAAGCACCAGGGCACAGAAGTCACCATTACCTCTGCACCCCAATTGCTACACTCTTGTACAAGTGTATTTTCTGCAGAATGAAGAACTGTCTCATAGTGACATGAGAATGTCATAAGCTGGCATGTTTCAGAAGTGGTTGAATTACTGAAATCCTGATTCAGTTTGTAAATTTAGGTAGAAATTGCGCCATCAGATGTGTTGTTTTGTGCTGTATAGCATATCCCTATATACTATATATTTATTGGGATTGGTATGTATTATTGCTCTTGTTAGGCTGAGGCCCCACGTTGCAAAATGCAGCTTTTTTGTTGCCTTTTTGAGCCAAAGCCAGGAGCGGTTTGAGCAGAAGGCAGAAGTATAAGAACTTCCTGGATATTTCACATTTCTATTGTTGCCATTCTTGGCTTTGGCTAAAAACAGCTGCGTTTCTGCAAAATGGGGCCTCAGCCTTACTCCAATATTTATTTTTATTATTATTTTTTACCCTTTTCTGGGTCCAAATCCAGTCTGTATGTTCTCCCTGTGTTTACGTGGGTTTCTTCCAGGTACTCTGGTTTCTTCCTGCCCTCCAAAGATATTGGGAATGTTGTAAATTGGGAGACTTATATTAGATAGTGTTGACAATATCTGTAAAAGTGTTGCGGAATATGATGGCGCTATACACTCACCGGCCACTTTATTAGGTACATCTGTCCAACTGCTCGTTAACACTTAATTTCTAATCAGCCAATCACATGGCGGCAACTCAGTGCATTTAGGCATGTAGACATGGTCAAGACAATCTCCTGCAGTTCAAACCGAGCATCAGTATGGGGAAGAAAGGTGATTTGAGTGCCTTTGAACGTGGCATGGTTGTTGGTGCCAGAAGGGCTGGTCTGAGTATTTCAGAAACTGCTGATCTACTGGGATTTTCACGCACAACCATCTCTAGGGTTTACAGAGAATGGTCCGAAAAAGAAAAAACATCCAGTGAGCGGCAGTTCTGTGGGCGGAAATGCGTTGTTGATGCCAGAGGTCAGAGGAGAATGGCCAGACTGGTTCGAGCTGATAGAAAGGCAACAGTGACTCAAATAGCCACCCGTTACAACCAAGGTAGCCAGAAGAGCATCTCTGAACGCCGCACAGTACGTCGAACTTTGAGGCAGATGGGCTACAGCAGCAGAAGACCACACCGGGTGCCACTCCTTTCAGCTAAGAACAGGAAACTGAGGCTACAATTTGCACAAGCTCATCGAAATTGGACAGTTGAAGATTGGAAAAACGTTGCCTGGTCTGATGAGTCTCAATTTCTGCTGCGACATTCGGGTGGTAGGGTCAGAATTTGGCGTCAACAACATGAAAGCATGGATCCATCCTGCCTTGTATCAACGGTTCAGGCTGGTGGTGGTGGTGTCATGGTGTGGGGAATATTTTCTTGGCACTCTTTGGGCCCCTTGGTACCAATTGAGCATCGTTGCAACGCCAAAGCCTACCTGAGTATTGTTACTGACCATGTCCATCCCTTTATGACCACAATGTACCCAACATCTGATGGCTACTTTCAGCAGGATAATGCGCCATGTCATAAAGCTGGAATCATCTCAGACTGGTTTCTTGAACATGACAATGAGTTCACTGTACTCCAATGGCCTCCACAGTCACCAGATCTCAATCCAATAGAGCATCTTTGGGATGTGGTGGAACGGGAGATTCGCATCATGGATGTGCAGCCGACAAATCTGCGGCAACTGTGTGATGCCATCATGTCAATATGGACCAAAATCTCTGAGGAATGCTTCCAGCACCTTGTTGAATCTATGCCACGAAGAATTGAGGCAGTTCTGAAGGCAAAAGGGGGTCCAACCCGTTACTAGCATGGTGTACCTAATAAAGTGGCCGGTGAGTGTATAAGTAAGGCTAGGTTCACACATAAGTGTAAGTAATTTCAATTTGTTAGATGGTGGTATTGTAACATGGTTGTTCAATCGAGTACGTAACTAAAATCTTTTGTAGTATGTTATCGTGGTGGCAAAAGAAAGAAATCATGACTGACTTTGACGTATAGGAGTTGCAACAACTCAGCCATGAAGTGGCAACCACATAATGTTACTGAGCGGGGTTGCTAAGTGTGAGGCCTATAATCCATATAGTCACCAAGTCTTTGCCGAATTAATCACTGCAGAGTTCCAGACCTTCACGAAAACTTGAAGCTTCATGACAAAAAAAAACTGCGACAAAAAAAGAAGCTTTTCTACAACATGAGGGCCTTAGCCTAAGTCACTCTTTTTATGTCTATGATATTGTGGACCTCCTTCTTTATGTAGAGGTCAGGGATTAGCCCTATAGAATAATATCATTTTTTGTAGAATTTTAGGTTTATTCTGGTTAGAACAAGTTACCATTTTCCATAGAATATTGTGTAACTATCTGATTGGTAGGGTCCAACCATTGACCCCCCTATCAATCATGAGAATAGGGATCGTGCAGGTCGCACATATGCACTAATTCTCCATTCGTTTTCCTTGGGACTGCTGCTGAGTGCTGTACCCAGCTTTCTCCATCAGTCTCATAGAGAATGAATGGACTGACAGGATATAAGCTCAACCTGCTGCTACATTTAAATGGGGAAATAAGACCCCAATTCTCATGTTCATTGGGGGAGGGGGGCGCTCAGAGGCCAGACCTACCTGTGGATGGGGTGACTTATTGTAAACAGAATACCCATATGTCTGCGTATGTGAACACAAGGGTGCACTGTTCAGTCATCCAGTCTGAACATTGCTCCATTGCAAATATACGCAAACCCTAATATGTTCTGTGGAAATACTGCAACATACTTGTCCTGAAAAGAGGAAACCACTTATGTGAAGAAATATTGGATGCAACAATGAAAATATTGAAATATGAGGTAAAACTTTGCCACTTCCAAACGCTGTAACTTCCTGAGCTCGATTTCAAAAGTGAATGTGGGGATATCTGAGTATGGGTTAGCACAATTTTAATATATACTTTCCAGTTGTGGTAGGGTTAAAAATAATCCTGCATAATTCTTCCCCCGCAATATTCCCTCTGGTATGAAAATAATTTATTTTATCAAAATTTTATTTTAACAGCCAGAGATTTGGCAAGACTATAAAAGCACGGACATACTTTGTGACACTATAAAGACATAAACATGATCAGTATAAGGTATACCATGCTTTCCCCGGCTCCTATCATAAGTATGCATCTATGTATCACATTGTATAGCAGTTGTGCATGGTATTGGAGCTCAGTCCTATTCACTTGAATGGGACTGAGCTGCAAACAGGCCATGTGACAGATGAATTTTATGTCACTGCTGCTTCCACTTCAAACAGCTCAGTGGCGGTGGAAACAGATCAGTGGGGGTGGGAACAGCTCAGTGGGGGTGGAAACAGCTCAGTGGGGGTGGGAACAGATCAGTGGGGGCGGGAACAGCTCAGTGGGGGAGGGAACAGGTCAGTGGGAGTGCCACATCTTAGACTTGATTCTAAGGATAAAGTATCAATATTTAAGTCCCAGATAGATAGACAGAAGGCATTGCTGGGATATACTTCCAAAACTTTAGCAAGAATTATACAAGTTCTCAAGATACAATTGGTGAGCTGCTTTTATAATTGTATGTATACTGCCTTTCACTAGAATACCCTCCACCAAAAATTAGGAAAGATGAGATGGAATGCCATTGTACTGTATTTACCTTTTTGGTGCATAATTGTAATAATTGGTCTGAATTATATGTAAACTTACTTAGACGTTATAGATACCTAATGTTGGGAAACTACCTGGAAACATTTTGCACTCTTTGTCAGCGTCAGACGTGGCTGCACGTGTTTCCAATCTATGCCTATGTGCGACAGATACAGTTTACGATTAGTTAATAGGTCGTACATTTTTGCTGCTGGATTTAGGTCTTATAAAACCACCATTAACACTGATTGATATAAGCATATGGCCTTTTAACTATTTCTAAACCATGCCCAACACCTACAGGTATAGTGTTTGCCTGCATGTGGCTACTTGCAACAGGGGACCGCACCTCTTGTTTCTGATTTCTTTCCAAGAGTTTTACTCCTAGTTCTAGTTCTTACTAAGTTCTGCTAAGAGCAAGTGTTGAAGTACTGAAGTTATTAAATAGTATAGTCGCAACATGGCAGAGCCCTGGCCATTTCCAGTTGGCCATAGGCCACCCTTTGTGACTGTGATCACGATGCCCCTTGACATTAGTTACATATCACTGCACACAATTATACTGCTCCATCCTCTCTGCTTGTGCCTTTACATCTGTACTTGTCACGCAGCTCATGTAATGGGTTACAAATGGTAATGAAAAAGAACTAATTTAATTTTGTAAAAGCGATATGTCAAACTACATTGGTTTGATGGATGGTAACAAGAATTTACCAAGCCCTATATCTAGAAGCTTCAGATCTAATGCTCAGCAATGAAATGTCAAGTGGACCAGGAGATGTGCAGTGCTATATTGGACTGCCATTGCAGCTGATACAGGAAGGAGCAAGGTTTCCCACCATCCCTAGTTGTTCTGTTTGTGGTGCCAGGCAAGCAGTGTGGGCAGAGAATGGGTTTTGGTGCTGGAAGGTGCAGCATATTACACGTAAAAAATTAGTAAATAAAGACCAGCATAAAGGAGAGACTATATGGGAGTGCACCAAAGATTGCTTTACTAACAACAGTGTGAAAAAAAAACATAAAGAACTGAAAAAAGAATTAAAGTTCAGTCCTTGGAAGTACAGATATAACAAATGGGAGACTAGTCCCCAGAGCTAGTCTCATACTGAGATGTGTTTATTGGACAGAGCATTTCGGAGCTCCTTTACTAGGTGTATAGGTGTAGCACCTAAATGCTGCCAGAATAGCTTCTTCCATGACTGTAGTTTTGTTATGTAGCAGATTCAGAGAGACTACGTACACTCCTGCCATTGTGAATAGTATCAGACATTGCTGCCTTGTAATGATAGGTGAATTCAGGACACAATGAAACATTACTATATGTATCATTAAAAATGAATAAACAAGTTGATCTCATTGGCATCAATCCATACTGCGTGTCGTAAGAGCGCTCCATGTTTATTTCTATGCAGGACTTTATATTACAGTCCCATATGTAGCCCAGGACTGTATCCCAGGATTGCCCACAGGTTTGTACAGTAACTTGATATTGACAGAGATGTACAAGTGAAGAAAGACATTGAATTTAGTACGGTATATAGCAAGTAATACTATCTCTTATGAAATGTCCTTTGTAACCCTCTGACTTTATCTGATGTAGAAAACAAGTGTCTCATATGGTTATTAGTAGAATCTCTCGCTCTGTAGGACCAGGCGTCTATCTTATTTCCTCTGTGATAGCACTGCAGGTGAATTAACAAATTGCTGCTAGATTCCCCTATGTCATCAGGGCACCCCTTTATGGGAACATGCAAGGGAATGGCTACATAGCTAAAACCATCCAATTGGTACAGGAGGCTTTGAGCAGCAAGCACATCTCAGCAAAGCATAGCCAAGATGAGAATAACGGGACACAAGTCCCAAACCACCATTATTTTGGGATCTGGTTAATTTAGGTGCCTGGCCTGGGGGTCTTAATAATTTAGTAGTCTGGTGAGTATAAATATTGGGGCCTAGCCTGTGGTCTGACATTATGTCTTGATTATGTCATTGTGTATTATCCTTGTATTGTAAGGTAACATAAAAACATGTCGGTATGTCATCGGCAATCACAGATCTACAGAATGATTTGTATAGATCCACTACACTTGTCTGTGCTGCAAATGTGGACAAATATAAGACATACAATAAAGAACTTGCGGATAAAATTACGGTCATGTGCAAGGCGCCTTCCACAGTTCTAATCCCTGTTGGATATCATTCTGGGAAGTATCCAGACTCTGTGGCATAGCTGTGTAACTGTATTGTAAAGTTGCTGCCTGTTGTAGATATTGCATGATGGTCAGGGCAGATGTTGCTGTCAGGCCAGGCATGTGTAGTTCTAACATACACTGAGGAGTCACAGAACCTCAATATAGAAAACTGGAACTTTATGTCAACACTGTTCTGTTCTAACCAGACAGTAACAGTCTATCAGTAGACTTAAAGAGGTCGTCTGGGGACAACAATTATTTTTAAAATAGACCGGTAGGTGAAGGTGAAAAAAACAAAAAAAATCATACTCAGCTGTCCTCGGTGCTCCAGTGTCCTCCAAGTGCAATCTGGTCCTGCTGCTCGGGCGTCTTCTCAAAGTGAAACTGCTCGCCGGCTGTGACGTCCCCTATCCCTTCCACTGAAGATGCAGATTGACCTCAGTGGTCACATGTGGTGGGGACTTCCACTGGAAGACAACAGACTGGGAGAACCATTTCAGGGTAATAGTCTACCAACATTGTTTGTGCACATGGACCTCCCTGCCCTACAGGATGATGGGAACCAACTATTTTATTGGCGCAAAAGTGCATCTATATACAGAAACCACACTTAAGCACTGAACATGACATCGTGCTGAACTAGGCCATGACCAAGGTTCCACCAAAATCATTATAAGTTACTACCACACAGGACAATATAGTTAAGTGCAAGCCAGAAATTCCAGGAATAAGTGAACCATTATTAAGTGCCTTAGACACCTCTCCATGGCCAGCAGACTACAGCCACACATCAGCTGTTAATAAAGCCCTTACAGAGCTGTTATGAACCAGATTCATAGGGGAAAACTACAGGGATACTTTCTAACCACCTTACATGGGTCCCTGTTTTCTTTTTGCTGTTTTTTTCATCGTCCTCAACAAAATCTATACTTTCTTTTATTTATTTATTGTGCTTACGTATATAGCGCCATCATATTCCACAGCGCTTTACAGGGGCTCACAAACTATATCCCCTACCAGTATGTCTTTGGAGTGTGGAAGGAAACCCACGCAAACATGGGGAGAACATACAAACTCCTTGAAGATGTTGCCCTTGGCAGGATTCGAACGCAGGACTCCAGTTCTGCGAGGCTACAGTGCTAACCACTGAGCCACTGTGCTGCCCCATTTTAAACCATCATGTTACTTCACCCATAACATTTCTTTATCCAGTTCCCGAGGAGGCTTCACAGAGACAGATGTTTGAAAACAGTCCTGGGGCTTCTTCCACCTACATTGTATCTTCCAGTTTTTCCAGTCTTTAACTAACGTCATGAGCAAACCTGACTCATCTCTCCAGAGGTTACCCAGGAGTCTCACCGATACTGTACCTCCCTCCTAAGATGGGGCTCATCACCATGCCTCTTTCCCTCCAGACACCAAGAAACACCATTAGAAATGGCACTCCTGATCTCCACAACTGGAACTGTTGCCTGACATGGACTAGCCTACTGGTCAGGACATAACTTCTATATGTCTATAGTCTTCCTGTTGTTATAGCTCTACAAAGAAAACACATTGCATAGGCATAGCATACAAAATGGTCTAGGTATTCTAACTCTCTCATCGGCTACTGTAAGTTAGCCCAAATCCTATTAATATTATAAATGCGAAAGTTTGTGAGTCTGGATGTTTGTGGGTTTGTGTGTTTGGATGTTTGGATGTTTGTTCCTTAATCACACTCGAACTGCTGAATGGATTTCCTAAAAATTTCACACACACCTACATATTGGCCAGGAACGGGTAAAAGGCTACTTTAAAAGTGTCTCACCACCCCAAAACGCCACCGCGACCCTCCAAAGTTGTCGCCTGGTCCACTGTCGGGCCGGGTATGACATCAGCGCAGGTAGTTAGACGCCACTCCTATTGGTGCATGGCATTGTGTGGGCGGGATAGGGAGCCAGCACAGCGGCCCATAGGTTGGCACTGAATTGTGGGCGTGGCCAGCGCGCGGGGACTCCTCGCTGAACATGGCGGCTGACCGCATGGTTCCGAACACCGCTGACATGCCGCCCGGCCACACATTGCCTCAGGCCGGCGTAGCATACAGCAGCGCGCCCGGCCCGAACAAGCCCAGCCACACCTACCTTTGAACTGTGCGACCGGGAACACACACAGCATGGAAAGGACCGCACACACGGAAAGGACACACATCTCCCCAGAATCTACATGGTGAGTGCTGCGGGAACAGGGATCGCCGGCTTGCTTAAGGGGGAGAGGGCTGGGGGGGGCACAAGTGATCGGTAGTGGCCAGGGGGGGGGAGTTGCTGGTGTGGGGGAGGTGCTGGTGGTAGGGGTTACAGAGGGGGCCGGGGGGGGTTGGCTTTCACACCAGAGGGCAGAAGGCAAGTAGGAAAGGGGGGGGAGGGTAACCGAGGTCATGGGTGGGTGGTGCTGGGGAGAAGGGGTAGATGTAGGAGGTGACTGGAACTCTAAAGGGGGAAAGGGGGCCGGAGACGCAGGTGGGGGGTAAGGGGAGAGCCGGGGAAGCGGGTGGAGGGAAAGGGGAGAGCCGGAGGTGCCGCAGTGGGGCTGTGGGGTCCCGGCCCACGACGCTGTGGGAGTTGACCGTGCTGGTCGCAAGGAAAGAGCCGTGGGGAGCCACGGGCCACGCTGCAGTTGGATCGCGCAAGGGTGAGGGGACAGCGGACGAAGTCATGGGTTATAGCTAGTCTTTGATAAAAAATAAAATCCAATAATGGTAATCCGATAAAAGAGATCCTACAAGGGCAAGCTTTTTGGTCTGCTTATTGCTGTTCTCTTCCTTTTCTATGCAGGTGCATGGATGGTCATCCTTCTAATATTATAAAGGTGAAAGTATGTGTGTTTGGATGTTTGTGTGTTTGGATGTTTGTTCCTCAATCACACCTACATGGGCGAACGGATTTGTCTGAAAATGCGCACATACATACCTTGGGTCCCAGATTTAACTATACGCTACATGCTACATGTGCCCGGTTCTTCTCACGGTTCAATTCGCTGCAGGACCTGGCACGCTGTAGGACCTGGGATGACCTCATCCCAGCCAATTCAGCAGCTCACCTGATTGAGTGCCGCTTCTCTATGTGGGTGGAGTTATCGTCTGGCCGCCGTCCACACCAACATGGCGTCTCTGAGAGGTCCGGAGCGTCCTGCACAAGGGCCTCTAGTCTGGGGCAGCGATAAGTCCATACGCTGCCCCACCTGTGTGGCCTCACCACGGGACCAAAGTACTCTGCCGCGGCCGGACAGGGGGTCGCCTGCGCTGCGCTCTGGAACGCCGGTTTAGCCAGCTGTCCCACAGCGTCTGCAGTCTCTGGACACTACAAGTCGGAACATCGGTGCACGGGAAGCCCAGGGTGTGGTGAGGACAGGGCCACAGGTTGGTAGGGGGAAAGGGGACACACGGTCGGCAGGGTCTGGTGGGGGAAAAGGGGGCACGGGGTAGGTAAGATGGGGGAAGGGGGCATGGGGTAGGAGGAAGGAGTGACCACATGGTGAAGCGGGTAGGGACAAAGGTACAGAGTTGGGGTTAGGGGGGAAGGGGGCACGTTCCTGGGGGGCAAAGAGGCACGGGGTAGGAGGAAGGAGTGACCACGTGGGGAAATGGGTAGGGAGAAAGGGGGGTGGCGGGCGCCAGGAGGGAGAGGAGGTAAACAGTTCCAGTGGACACAAGGCAAAGGAACAAGCCTGCACACCGCTTCAGGTGGGTCCCGCAGGGGGTTGGGGTTCCGCGGACGAAGTAGCGGGTAAAAGCTAGTTGACTATAATTTCCACATAATCACCCACATGAAATAAGCAGCGTTGACACTAGGTGGTATTTCCTATCGATATGCCATCAATGTCTGGAATGATCCCACACCTTTAAAAGGGAAAAGCTACAAACCAAGACTTCACTTTTTACACTTTTTTTTGCACCGATCACAGTGTACATGCCTAAAGAGTGCTAAGAGTTCATACACAAACAAGTAAGTGCTGACTATAAAGTTCTCATAACCCTGTGTGCTTATTCACACAATGCTGAATAAACACATTCACACAATGTTATGTGGACACCTTGCACATAATGATGACTTGGTACTTTTAGACAATGTTGAGTGTTCAAAAAAAATGTCACATTGGAACATCAAAGACTTTTAAGCAGTCTTGTGTGACATAACTGTCCATGTGTGACATAAAAACTGTATCGACGTGTGTTCTAAGTTATCTTTAAATATATCATTGGATAAAGCCTATCATAGTCAACAGGAGAGTCAGACATCATCGCTTTAAATATAAGAGTAATAAAGTATCCATAGTCTCTGAGATACAGATGTGTAATATCAGAGCCAAATAATCACTTGCAATATAGACAAATATATATATATATATATATATATATATATATATATAAAGCACCCAGATGGGAATGTTGGATTGCTACACAACTCAATATGCAGTTATATCTCAGACAGATATGTACAGTAAATGGTCAAATTAGAGACTGGGTCTTGCAATAATAGGGTGTTAATGTGCTTCTCTGACTGCCTTATCAACATGCTCTCAGAGGCTACTTTGGGTAGTGAACTTCTTACCCCTAGTTCACATCTGTGTTGGTATTCTTTATATTTTTTATGTAGATTGAAAGCCCCATATAAAGAATCACAATGTACATTTATTTTCCCTATCAGTATGTCTATTTAGAATGGGAGGAAATCCACGCAAACACGGGGAGAACATACAAACTCCTTACAGATGTTGTTCCTGGTGGGATTCGAGCCCAGGACTCCAGCACTGCAAGACTGCAGTGCTAACCACTGAGCAACCATGATGCCCCATCTATGTTGGTATTCTGTCCAGGGAGTCCGCATGGGGATGCCTCCGAACGGAATACCGAATGCAACTGCAAGCGCTGTGCAGTAAAGGCACACGGATCCCATAGACCAGGGGTAGGGAACGTACGGCTCTACAGCTGTTGCAAAACTACAACTCCCAGCATGCATACTGGCTCTGCTGTTCTGGGAACTCCCATGGAAGTGAATGGAGCATGCTGGGAGTTGTAGTTTCACAGCAGCTGGAGAGCCAAAGGTTCCCTACACCTGCCATAGACTATAATGGCTATAGTGGGGCTTGCCACGCGCTGCCCATACAAATCATGCGGACAGCAAAGTAGATTGTGAACTACTTTCCTGTCCGCATGATCCCTGCGGAGATCTGGCGGCAAGCACACGGACCCCATTATAGTCTATGTGATCCGTGTGCGTTCATTGGCACACCGTTTGCAGTTGCATACAGTATTCCGTTCAGGGGGGTCCTCATGTGGCCTCCCCCGGACGGAATACAAACGCAGATGTGAATGAACCCTTACAGAGAGACATGCCTCTATGAAGCTCTCAGAGACATTTCTATCTCCAGATCATTTCTAAAGTGAGCTCTATCTCAGGCTATTGTAAAGTTATAAAAGAGCTAGGCGGTATCAAGCCAAGACACTAACATCACAGTTAAAAATGCAAGGCCCAGCTCATGGTTATTAATAGAGATGAGCGAACAGTGTTCTATCGAACTCATGTTCGATCGGATATTAGGCTGTTCGGCATGTTCGAATCGAATCGAACACCGCGTGGTAAAGTGCGCCATTACTTGATTCCCCTCCCACCTTCCCTGGCGCCTTTTTTGCTCCAATAACAGCGCAGGGTAGGTGGGACAGGAACTACGACACCGGTGACGTTGAGAAAAGTAGGCAAAACCCATTGGCTGCCGAAAACATGTGACCTCTAATTTAAAAGAACAGCGCCGCCCAGGTTCGCGTCATTCTGAGCTTGCAATTCACCGAGGACGGAGGTTTCCGTCCAGCTAGCTAGGGCTTAGATTCTGGGTAGGCAGGGACAGGCTAGGATAGGAAGGAGAAGACAACCACAACAGCTCTTGTAAGAGCTAAATTCCAGGGAGAAGCTTGTCAGTGTAACGTGGCACTGACGGGCTCAATCGCCGCAACCCAGCTTTCCCAGGATCCTGAATGGAATACACTGTCAGTGTATTCCCGTATACCCGATATATACCCCGATACCCGTTCCAACGGTGTGCCCCCCCACCTTCACCCCAGAAATACCCTGCAAGTCCCCTAGCAATAGAATTGGGGCTATATACACCCACAATTTTTACTACTGGTATACAGTGCCATTGTCTGACTGGGAATTCAAAGAGTATATTGGGAATACAAATACCCTCATTTCTTGCTACTGCCATATAGTGCCAGTGTCTGACTGGGAATTCAAAGAATATATTGGGGTTACGTGCACCCACAATTTTTACTACTGGTATACAGTGCCATTGTCTGACTGGGAATTCAAAGAATATATTGGGGTTATAAATACCCTCATTTCTTGCTACTGCCATATAGTGCCAGTTTCTGACTGGTAATTCAAAGAATATATTGGGGTTACGTGCACCCACAATTTTTACTACTGGTATACAGTGCCATTGTCTGACTGGGAATTCAAAGAATATATTGGGAATACAAATACCCTCATTTCTTGCTACTGCCATATAGTGCCAGTGTCTGACTGGGAATTCAAAGAATATATTGGGGTTACGTGCACCCACAATTTTTACTACTGGTATACAGTGCCATTGTCTGACTGGGAATTCAAAGAATATATTGGGGTTACGTGCACCCACAATTTTTACTACTGGTATACAGTGCCATTGTCTGACTGGGAATTCAAAGAATATATTGGGGTTATAAATACCCTCATTTCTTGCTACTGCCATATAGTGCCAGTTTCTGACTGGTAATTCAAAGAATATATTGGGGTTACGTGCACCCACAATTTTTACTACTGGTATACAGTGCCAATTTCTAACTAGGAATTCAAAATGCGCAAGGCTCCCGGAAAGGGACGTGGACGAGGCCGTGGGCGAGGTCGGGGGAATGGTTCTGGGGAGCAAGGTAGCAGTGAAGCCACAGGGCGTCCCGTGCCTACTCCTGTGGGGCAGCAAGCATTGCGCCACTCCACAGTGCCAGGGTTGCTTGCCACATTAACTAAACTGCAGGGTACAAACCTTAGTAGGCCCGAGAACCAGGAACAGGTCTTGCAATGACTGTCAGAGAACGCTTACAGCACATTGTCCAGCAGCCAGTCAGACTCTGCCTCCTCTCCTCCTATTACCCAACAGTCTTGTCTTCCTTCCTCCCAAAATTCCGAAGCTTTACAGAACAATAACCCAAACTGTCCCTGCTCCCCAGAGCTGTTCTCCGCTCCTTTCATTGTCCCTCAACCTGCCTCTCCACGTCACGATTCCACGAACCTAACAGAGGAGCATCTGTGTCCAGATGCTCAAACACTAGAGTCTCCTCCATCTCCGTTCGATTTGGTGGTGGATGACCAGCAACCCACCCTCATCGACGATGATGTGACGCAGTTGCCGTCAGGGCATCCAGTTGACCGGCGCATTGTGCGGGAGGAGGAGATGAGACAGGAGTTGGAAGAGGAAGTGGTGGATGATGAGGACACTGACCCGACCTGGACAGGGGGGATGTCAAGCGGGGAAAGTAGTGTGGATGTTGAGGCAGGTGCAGCACCAAAAAGGGTAGCTAGAGGCAGAGGCAGAGGTCAGCAGCTTAGGCGAAGCCAGGCCACACCCGGAATCTCCCAAGATGTTCCAGTTCGTACCCAGCCCCGAAAAACTCCCACCTCGAGGGCACGTTTCTCGAAGGTGTGGAGTTTTTTCAAGGAATGCGCCGAGGACAGATATAGTGTTGTCTGCACAATTTGCCTCTCGAAATTGATTAGGGGCTCTGAGAAGAGCAACCTGTCCACCACTTCAATGCGCCGTCATTTGGAATCCAAGCACTGGAATCAGTGGCAGGCAGCAACGGCAGGACAAAGGCCGCCTGCCGTTCACGCCACTGCCACTGCCTCTGCCACTGCCTCTGCCTCTGCCACTGCCACTGCTGACTGTGCTGGCGATGCACTCCAGAGGACGAGCCAGGACACCACTTCATCTGCCTCCGCCACTTTGTTGACTTCTACCTCATCCTCCCCTGGTCCTGTCTTATCTCCTTCTCCTGCACCATCAAAGGCACCATCAGGCGTTTCTTTACAACAACCCACCATCTCTCAGACATTGGAGCGGCGGCAGAAATACACTGCTAACCACCCACACGCGCAAGCCTTGAACGCCAACATCGCTAAACTGCTGGCCCAGGAGATGTTGGCGTTCCGGCTTGTTGAAACTCCCGCCTTCCTGGACCTGATGGCAACTGCGGCACCTCGCTATGCCGTCCCTAGCCGTCACTACTTCTCCCGGTGTGCCGTCCCCGCCTTGCACCAGCACGTGTCACTCAACATCAGGCGGGCCCTTAGTTCCGCGCTTTGCACAAAGGTCCACTTGACCACCGACGCGTGGACAAGTGCATGCGGACAGGGACGCTACATTTCACTGACGGCACACTGGGTGAATGTAGTTGAGGCTGGGACTGCTTCCCAAACTGGCCCGGTGTACCTCGTCTCCCCGCCTAACATTCCTGGCAGGGACACGAGAAGAACACCCCCCTCCTCCTCCTCCTCTACCGCCTCCTCCTCCGCCACCGCCTCCTCCTCTGCCACCGCCTCCTCCTCCGCTGTTAGATTGACCCCAGCTACGAGTTGGAAACGTTGCAGCACTGGCGTTGGTAGACGTCAGCAGGCTGTGCTGAAGCTGATCAGCTTGGGGGACAGACAGCACACTGCCTCCGAGGTGAGGGATGCCCTCCTCGATGAGACGGCAATATGGTTTGAGCCGCTGCACCTGGGCCCAGGCATGGTCGTTTGTGATAACGGCCGGAACCTGGTAGCAGCTCTGGAGCTTGCCGGACTCCAACATGTTCCATGCCTGGCCCACGTCTTCAACCTAGTGGTGCAACGTTTCCTAAAGAGCTACCCCAATGTTCCAGAGCTACTGGTGAAAGTGCGGCGCATGTGTGCCCACTTTCGCAAGTCGACAGTAGCCGCTGCTAGCTTAAAATCTCTCCAGCAACGCCTGCATGTGCCACAACACCGGCTTTTGTGCGACGTCCCCACACGCTGGAACTCAACGTTTCAGATGTTGAATAGAGTGATTGAGCAGCAGAGACCTTTGATGGAATACCAGCTACAAAACCCTAGGGTGCCACAAAGTCAGCTGCCTCAGTTTCACATCCATGAGTGGCCATGGATGAGAGACCTTTGTGACATCCTACGGGTCTTTGAGGAGTCCACAAGGAGGGTGAGCTCTGAGGATGCGATGGTGAGCCTTACAATCCCGCTCTTGTGTGTTCTGAGAGAATCCCTGATTGACATCAGGGATAACTCAGATCACACAGAGGAGTTAGGGATAGCATCCGATCCGTCACAGCTGGAGAGTAGGTCCACACATCTGTCCGCTTCACTGCGTTTAATGGAGGAGGAGGAGGAGGAGGAGGAGGAAGAAGAGTTGTCCGATGATGTGATGGTGATACAGGAGGCTTCCGGGCAACTTCGAATCGTCCCATTGTTGCAGCGCGGATGGGTAGACATGGAGGGTGAGGAGGAAATGGAGATTGAACTTTCCGGTGGGGCCAGAGGAGTCATGCCAACTAACACTGTGGCAGACATGGCTGAGTTCATGTTGGGGTGCTTTACAACCGACAAGCGTATTGTCAAAATCATGGAGGACAACCAGTACTGGATCTTTGCTATCCTTGACCCCCGGTATAAAAACAACATCTCGTCTTTTATTCCGGTAGAGGGGAGGGCCAATCGCATCAATGCTTGCCACAGGCAATTGGTGCAGAATATGATGGAGATGTTTCCAGCATGTGACGTTGGCGGCAGGGAGGGCAGTTCCTCCAGTAGGCAACCAAGTTCTCACCGGTCCACACAAACGAGGGGCACACTGTCTAAGGTCTGGGACACCTTGATGGCACCCCCTCGCCAAAGTGCCGCCACGGAGGGTCCTAGTGTCACCAGGCGTGAGAAGTATAGGCGCATGTTGCGGGAATACCTTTCCGACCACAGCCCTGTCCTCTCCGACCCCTCTGCGCCCTACACGTATTGGGTGTCGAAGTTGGACCTGTGGCTTGAACTTGCCCTATATGCCTTGGAGGTGCTGTCCTGTCCTGCCGCCAGCGTCCTATCTGAGAGGGTGTTCAGTGCAGCCGGTGGCATCATCACTGACAAGCGCACCCGTCTGTCAGCTGAGAGTGCCGACCGGCTCACTTTGATAAAAATGAACCACCACTGGATAGAGCCTTCATTTTTGTGCCCACCTGTGTAAAGCACCCCAACATGAAACTCCATGTCTGTACTCAACCTCTCCAATTCCTCCGCATCCTCATACTCATCCACCATCAGCGTTGCACAATTCTGCTAATACTAGGCTCCCTCCAACATGATTTCCCCCAACTCTGCTGGTTAGAGGCTCCCTCCACCCTGATTTCCACCAACTCTGCTGGTTAGAGGCTCCCTCCACCCTGCTTTCCCACAACTCTGCTGGTTAGAGGCTCCCTCCACCATGAATTTGCCCAAACTGGGCTGGTTAGAGGCTCCCTCCACCATGAATTGGTCCAAACTGGGTTTTTTAGAGGCTCCCTCCACCATGAATTGGTCCAAACTGGGGTTTTTAGAGGCTCCCTCCACCATGAATTGGTCCAAACTGGGCTGTTTAGCGGCTCCCTCCACCATTAATTGGTCCAAACTGGGCTGGTTAGAGGCTCCCTCCACCATGAATTTGCCCAAACTGGGCTGTTTAGAGGCTCCCTCCACCATGAATTTGCCCAAACTGGGCTGGTTAGAGGCTCCCTCCACCATGAATTGGTCCAAACTGGGCTGTTTAGAGGCTCCCTCCACCATTAATTGGTCCAAACTGGGCTGGTTAGAGGCTCCCTCCACCATGAATTTCCCAAAACTTGGCTGTTTAGAGGCTCCCTCCACCATTAATTGGTCCAAACTGGGCTGGTTAGAGGCTCCCTCCACCATGAATTTGCCCAAACTGGGCTGTTTAGAGGCTCCCTCCACCATGAATTGGTCCAAACTGGGTTTTTTAGAGGCTCCCTCCACCATGAATTGGTCCAAACTGGGCTGTTTAGAGGCTCCCTCCACCATGAATTTGCCCAAACTGGGCTGTTTAGCGGCTCCCTCCACCATTAATTGGTCCAAACTGGGCTGGTTAGAGGCTCCCTCCACCATGAATTTGCCCAAACTGGGCTGTTTAGAGGCTCCCTCCACCATGAATTTGCCCAAACTGGGCTGGTTAGAGGCTCCCTCCACCATGAATTGGTCCAAACTGGGGTTTTTAGAGGCTCCCTCCACCATGAATTGGTCCAAACTTGGCTGTTTAGAGGCTCCCTCCACCATGAATTGGTCCAAACTGGGGTGGTTAGAGGCTCCCTCCACCATTAATTGGTCCAAACTGGGCTGGTTAGAGGCTCCCTCCACCATTAATTGGTCCAAACTGGGCTGGTTAGAGGCTCCCTCCACCATTAATTGGTCCAAACTGGGCTGGTTAGAGGCTCCCTCCACCATGAATTTGCCCAAACTGGGCTGTTTAGAGGCTCCCTCCACCATGAATTGGTCCAAACTGGGTTTTTTAGAGGCTCCCTCCACCATGAATTGGTCCAAACTGGGCTGTTTAGAGGCTCCCTCCACCATGAATTTGCCCAAACTGGGCTGTTTAGCGGCTCCCTCCACCATTAATTGGTCCAAACTGGGCTGGTTAGAGGCTCCCTCCACCATGAATTTGCCCAAACTGGGCTGTTTAGAGGCTCCCTCCACCATGAATTTGCCCAAACTGGGCTGGTTAGAGGCTCCCTCCACCATGAATTGGTCCAAACTGGGCTGTTTAGAGGCTCCCTCCACCATGAATTTGCCCAAACTGGGCTGGTTAGAGGCTCCCTCCACCATGAATTGGTCCAAACTGGGCTGTTTAGAGGCTCCCTCCACCATTAATTGGTCCAAACTGGGCTGGTTAGAGGCTCCCTCCACCATGAATTTCCCAAAACTTGGCTGTTTAGAGGCTCCCTCCACCATTAATTGGTCCAAACTGGGCTGGTTAGAGGCTCCCTCCACCATGAATTTGCCCAAACTGGGCTGTTTAGAGGCTCCCTCCACCATGAATTGGTCCAAACTGGGTTTTTTAGAGGCTCCCTCCACCATGAATTGGTCCAAACTGGGCTGTTTAGAGGCTCCCTCCACCATGAATTTGCCCAAACTGGGCTGTTTAGCGGCTCCCTCCACCATTAATTGGTCCAAACTGGGCTGGTTAGAGGCTCCCTCCACCATGAATTTGCCCAAACTGGGCTGTTTAGAGGCTCCCTCCACCATGAATTTGCCCAAACTGGGCTGGTTAGAGGCTCCCTCCACCATGAATTGGTCCAAACTGGGTTTTTTAGAGGCTCCCTCCACCATGAATTTGCCCAAACTGGGCTGTTTAGAGGCTCCCTCCACCATGAATTTGCCCAAACTGGGCTGGTTAGAGGCTCCCTCCACCATGAATTGGTCCAAACTGGGGTTTTTAGAGGCTCCCTCCACCATGAATTGGTCCAAACTTGGCTGTTTAGAGGCTCCCTCCACCATGAATTGGTCCAAACTGGGGTGGTTAGAGGCTCCCTCCACCATTAATTTGCCCAAACTGGGCTGTTTAGAGGCTCCCTCCACCATGAATTTGCCCAAACTGGGCTGGTTAGAGGCTCCCTCCACCATGAATTGGTCCAAACTGGGGTTTTTAGAGGCTCCCTCCACCATGAATTGGTCCAAACTTGGCTGTTTAGAGGCTCCCTCCACCATGAATTGGTCCAAACTGGGGTGGTTAGAGGCTCCCTCCACCATTAATTGGTCCAAACTGGGCTGGTTAGAGGCTCCCTCCACCATTAATTGGTCCAAACTGGGCTGGTTAGAGGCTCCCTCCACCATTAATTGGTCCAAACTGGGCTGGTTAGAGGCTCCCTCCACCATGAATTTGCCCAAACTGGGCTGTTTAGAGGCTCCCTCCACCATGAATTGGTCCAAACTGGGTTTTTTAGAGGCTCCCTCCACCATGAATTGGTCCAAACTGGGTTTTTTAGAGGCTCCCTCCACCATGAATTTGCCCAAACTGGGCTGTTTAGCGGCTCCCTCCACCATTAATTGGTCCAAACTGGGCTGGTTAGAGGCTCCCTCCACCATGAATTTGCCCAAACTGGGCTGTTTAGAGGCTCCCTCCACCATGAATTTGCCCAAACTGGGCTGGTTAGAGGCTCCCTCCACCATGAATTGGTCCAAACTGGGGTTTTTAGAGGCTCCCTCCACCATGAATTGGTCCAAACTTGGCTGTTTAGAGGCTCCCTCCACCATGAATTGGTCCAAACTGGGGTGGTTAGAGGCTCCCTCCACCATTAATTGGTCCAAACTGGGCTGGTTAGAGGCTCCCTCCACCATTAATTGGTCCAAACTGGGCTGGTTAGAGGCTCCCTCCACCATTAATTGGTCCAAACTGGGCTGGTTAGAGGCTCCCTCCACCATGAATTTGCCCAAACTGGGCTGTTTAGAGGCTCCCTCCACCATGAATTGGTCCAAACTGGGTTTTTTAGAGGCTCCCTCCACCATGAATTGGTCCAAACTGGGCTGTTTAGAGGCTCCCTCCACCATGAATTTGCCCAAACTGGGCTGTTTAGCGGCTCCCTCCACCATTAATTGGTCCAAACTGGGCTGGTTAGAGGCTCCCTCCACCATGAATTTGCCCAAACTGGGCTGTTTAGAGGCTCCCTCCACCATGAATTTGCCCAAACTGGGCTGGTTAGAGGCTCCCTCCACCATGAATTGGTCCAAACTGGGGTTTTTAGAGGCTCCCTCCACCATGAATTGGTCCAAACTTGGCTGGTTAGAGGCTCCCTCCACCATGAATTGGTCCAAACTGGGGTGGTTAGAGGCTCCCTCCACCATTAATTGGTCCAAACTGGGCTGGTTAGACGCTCCCTCCACCATTAATTGGTCCAAACTGGGCTGGTTAGAGGCTCCCTCCACCATTAATTGGTCCAAACTGGGCTGGTTAGAGGCTCCCTCCACCATTAATTGGTCCAAACTGGGCTGGTTAGAGGCTCCCTCCACCATGAATTTGCCCAAACTGGGCTGGTTAGAGGCTCCCTCCACCATGAATTGGTCCAAACTGGGTTTTTTAGAGGCTCCCTCCACCATGAATTTGCCCAAACTGGGCTGGTTAGAGGCTCCCTCCACCATGAATTTGCCCAAACTGGGGTGGTTAGAGGCTCCCTCCACCATGAATTGGTCCAAACTGGGTTTTTTAGAGGCTCCCTCCACCATGAATTTGCCCACACTGGGCTGGTTAGAGGCTCCCTCCACCATGAATTGGTCCAAACTGGGGTTTTTAGAGGCTCCCTCCACCATGAATTTGCCCAAACTGGGATGTTTAGAGGCTCCCTCCACCATGAATTTGCCCAAACTGGGCTGGTTAGAGGCTCCCTCCACCATGAATTGGTCCAAACTGGGGTTTTTAGAGGCTCCCTCCACCATGAATTTGCCCAAACTCTGCTGGTTAGAGGCTCAATCCACCCTGATTTTCAAAACAAATGTTGGTGCCAACCTCAACTTACTACAAGGGCCAAATTCACTGCTGGTGACAAGCTCTCCTCACTGCAAGTGCCAAATACACATGTTTCAAGGTGTTTTCCTATTGTCAGAGAGGTGGTATTGAGTGTGTAAAGTGTGTAGTTGTTAGGCTGTGATGTTGGGGTAATAGAGGGTCTTTGGTGTGTTAGATGCCCCCAGACATGCTTCCCCTGCTGTCCCAGTGTCATTCCAGAGGTGTTGGCATCATTTCCTGGGGTGTCATAGTGGACTTGGTGACCCTCCAGACACGGATTTGGGTTTCCCCCTTAACGAGTATCTGTTCCCCATAGACTATAATGGGGTTCGAAACCCATTCGAACACACGAACATTGAGCGGCTGTTCGAATCGAATTTCGAACCTCGAACATTTTAGTGTTCGCTCATCTCTAGTTATTAAACTAAACTGGATAGAAGATCAAGAGAACTGGGGCAGGTGCCAAAATGTAAGGATAATTTGTAGTGGTTGTTATTAAAAGGATTGTCCCACACAATAGACACTGTTGTTCAACAAACTTTGCATGCATAGAAGAAGTGATTATAAAAACTTGAAGTTTAGCATTTTTTTTCAATCTTTTTTTGTTTTCCGTTTGTAGATTTTTACATTTTAATTTCTGCACAGGATTATGTGGGCGGCCAGCTTGTAATATGCTTTACAGCATAGTCATGGCCGTAAGCAGCAATAGTCTGAAGCTGACTCATTCAGGTACAAGGGAGTGTTTTCTAGATATGTTCTGTTGAAGGAGTAGATAAAATCATCTATTGTCAGTAGTGGATCCAATAACGGGTCAATGGGTTTATCTAGAGAGTTGTTATCTTCTATTGTAATACTCTTTGTAATGCTGCAAAGAAAACCACTGCAGAATTGACAAGTGGCAGTATATTATTAGGCTTAATGGCCAAAGTGAAAATTGCAGGATATGATACTTTCTTAAAATATAGATAGTGACATAGAAAATTAAAAAAAAATATAAAAAATTATTTAAAAAAAAATGTGTCTATCATAAAAACTTAATTTTAAAAAAATAGGTAATTCTCTAGGGACATATACATTTTATATCAGAATATCGGAAAAGAAAAAACAGTGTCGAGCGCCAATAGTGTGATATTGTTATGGCAATTTTTGGTGTAAAAGAAGATGCAAAGGTTCTCACCTTATGAAGTTGTGATAAGCTCACAACTACTATAAAAGCATATCAGCTGATTTCCAATGGAAACCCGTCTCTTGGAGAAGCTGGGCACTTCCTTTATGTGGTGAGAGTTTCACATTGCTGAAATCCAATAATGGGATAAATCCCACAAAAAAAGGAGGAACCACAAGAATACACTTGAAAAGGACACTGTTTCGACCGAAACGCGTAGCATATTATGCTTTAATAAAGACATTTTTACTGGCCCAGCACTGGTTCCTCTGTTTTGGGGGGCTGTATCCCATTATTGGATATTCATTTTACGCAAAGTCCTTAAGGGAACGTTTCCTAAAGTGAATGTGTCCAAAGGGAACTCAGATAGCCTACTTAACCAAGTTATCGAAACGGAGAAAGGAGAAAGAGCTACAAGTAAAGCTTTGAGCAGAGCTGCTAAGTTTCCCTATCAAACACATTGACATTTCTGTGGCTGGGCGATATCTTTAATACTGTTTCTAAATATGTATCAGATACTTAAAATTCCTCTCTGGACACAACACCATCTTACAATATGTCTTGAGTTACACTGATATCCCTGTTGGGTAGAATTTACATGTGGTCACATATTAGATATTTCCTAATTTTCTGACATATAAAGGTGCTGCCACATGCAGCTGCTCCAGCCAGACAATTGTTAGGATGATTCTCATTTCATTTATTATTCCTATATATCAGGGGTAGGGAACCTTTGGCTCTCCAGCTGCTGTGAAACTACAACTCCCTGCATGCTCCATTCACTTCCATGGGAGTTCCCAGAACAGCAGAGCCAGTATGCATGCTGGGAGTTGTAGTTTTGCAACAGCTGGAGAGCCGTACGTTCCCTACCCCTGCTATATATTATGATTAGAGTGACCACTATCTGATCAATTAACAAAACATCTGCAGTGAATCACTGGTTGTGACCTTACATTTCCAAAGAATGGGGATGATGCGTGCTAATATTCCAGGGAACATGCTAGACAGCTTCATAGGGGAAAGTAGCAAATTCTGTATAGAAACTGTCAGATTTATAGAATTCACAAAGACCCAACATACACGTAGGCTTTTTTTAGCACATCAGTTGTCAAAGTTTATGACCTTAAAACTAGTAAAGGCTAAAACCTAGAAAGTCTCTTCAATGGAAATTGTGTAAAATGAATAGGGCCAGGGATCCTGAGAGGGGCCACATACAGTAGGTCTCTCTGCCACACAAAATATATCACTACTCTAAATGACACAAAGTTTAGGGACCCCATTACAGATTTTGCACTGAGGCCCAGGAGCTTCAGGTTACTCATCTGAATAGAGCTTTACCGTGAGCATTGTGATCTCAAGGGGCCTAATGGTTTTTATCCACTGTACAAAGCATGATAGAAAGTGATGGCACTTTACTAGTTAAAATTAAGGGCATTAGCTCACAGGTTTATTCTGATGCCTCCTTCTGATGTATTAGATGATATAAGGAGAAATTCTCCATTCATTCTTCGTAATATTGTGTAGAAACATACTTGTGCTTCCAAATGGAGTCCTCAAAACCTCTGAAGATGGCCAGCAAAAGAGGGTGGAGAGTGCACTGCGTCTGGGCCCGGCCTGGCATATTTACTATAACTTACTCCAGTTTTGTAGAATGTATTATATTGGAAATCTACACCAGTTCCTAACTAAGATCTCCATTCTAACACAAGGGGCATGCAACTGATTTCCAAAGAGGCCGATCCAGCTTGGTCAAAATGTCCAATTTATTGTAAGCAATTCAATTGATCTCTTTATGTCAAGGTTGCCGCTGGTCTCATCCGTATTCCAGAAACTTCTATCAACGGGCAGTTTTCCTGGACCGAATCAGGTGATTGGTGGATCTGGTGGCAAAGGCGGGAAATTTGAGTATAAAAGGACGAGATTTGCGCCGGCTGTCAAGCAGTTTTTCAAAGAGCTATTAAAACCTGAGCTCCCACCCACCCACCCCCTTCTTTATAGACTTTCAAAATGTCGCAATGTTTATTAGTGAGAAATGGCCACCCAGCTAATGCTGGGTGGACTAGGTGCTTTTTAGATTCTGATCGGTTATGGTTAATTGTTGGTTGAACGCATTTTTTTGATTATTGATTTTTAATTATTGATTTTTTTGGTGTATTGGTTGTTAACTTGATTGATTCATGATTTAATTAATTCATTTTAATTTAACCCTTAATAAACATTTCGGCCTTAGTCATCCACAAATGAGTTGTCTGTGTCATTTATTTATTTAGAAGGGTTCAATGTTAGGTGTTTAGTTTATTAGGTATTTAAGTTCGGTAGGAGGAGTTGGACCTGTGACACCATCGAGTGTTCAGTCAGGGTAGGCTAACCCAATCCACCAGCTACAACTCAAGAAGGATATGAGACATTTTTGTTGTGTTCACTTTTTTTAATTAGTGTATGTGACAGAGACTGTGAGAGGAATTTTTGGACAGACCTCCTAGCTACAACTAGTACCTATAAGCCTTAGGCCAGGCCTAGCATTCTTCAGAAGCATGCACCCTGCAGCTTGGACAATTGCAGGTATATCTGTTTTTGTGTGAGAGAAAAGAGCACAGTTCTTAAAGAGACTGTCAGAACTAGAGAGACACTGGCTGATTCCAGAGAGAACCATAACCAAACCTTAACTCCAGCCCAGTCATACACAAGATCCTGCCTCCATTCTGTGGAATATTGTTGTTTGACTGTTCGCCTGCTTTACTTCAGGAAAGCAATGGGTTTTGTTCCATTATTCATTCTGTATATAGTCCTCAATCCTGCACCAACATCAAGGGCATCCCAACCACCATCAGGCAGGAGAATTACTACTAGATAAACTACTACCACCAACATGCACACTACAGGCCCCCTGTTCACCATTGCACCAGCCCCTGTAGAGTACCACCACCATTTAGTGGAGCCATGTTATAATTCTGCCTGTCCAAGTAATAGAAATGACAGAACTCAAACCCACTGTAAATTTATTGGCTCTAAAGAGCACCGGTAGTTTCCAGTGTGCAACAAATTCAACAATGCATTGTGGTTTTCATTCAAAATGCAAACCACAAGAGAACATGAGTCATGATGAATATGTCAGTCCCATAGTCATACTCCGGTGACTTTAGTGCTTGGTTTGATTAGGACACAAAGGGAATGTATTCCTTCTGCAAGATTGCAATTGGATAGCTAAAACAGCATATTGGGTGCTGGAACTAACAGCAGCTGGTTGCTCAGAAATGGTGGGGGATAGTAAAAAAAATTCCAACTGTGCCTGAATTAGTGGAGAAGCAAACACCGTAGGATCCAAAGAGTTGGAGTTAGTGAAGGTGGTGAAAAGTCCTATTTAAGAGCAAACATTTTGCCTAATTTGCAACCTCACCTTTTTTTCTACACCACAATTATTTAGGATATTTTAGTACCTCACAGGGTGTATGCACATGACTGTGTGTAATATGCAGCCCGCAAAATACACACGGTCATGTGTCATCAGTGTGTCTTTGTATCATTGTGTCTCCCGTATATCTTCAAAAATGGTCAGTATTACATCAGCATGTCATCCGCATTTGCAGATGTCCATGTGATATCTGTTATTTCCTCTATCCCATAAGCTGCCATGGGCTAGTCTCTGAGATTTATGGCACGGACTCGCATCCCACACACGGAGTCATTGGCCAATTGAAATGAATGGGTCAGGGTGCTATCTGGGAAAAAACAGAATAGCACATTGAAATAGCATACAAACGTCTGCATGAGCCTTAGTCATCCATACACATTCCAGTTACATTAATGTGACCACCGCCTACTTTGGACATCAATGAGAAATAACCAATCGCAGAAGGCCTGTGTCATCAGCCATCTTGGTGCACTCATCAGTGTGGAAGGCACGATGGATCAACACAAGTATGCATCTATCCTTGCGGACCATGTTCACCCCTACATACGAAATGTTTTTCCTCAGGATGATGGCATCTACCAGCAGGCCAATGCGACGTGTCCTAAAGCTCGCAGTGTACGTGCGTGGTTCGAGGAGGACCAGGATGAGTTTACCGTACTCCCTTGGCCAGCAAATTTCTCGGACTTGAACCCAATCGACAATCTGTCAGACCACCTCGATCGGGTTGTTCGTGCCATGGATGCTCAACCGCGTAACCTATCGCAGCTGGCTACGGCACTGGAGTCGGCATGGCTCAACATCCCAGTGATCATCATCACAACATCCCCTCTCTTCCTGCACGTCTCGCAGCGGTCCGCTCTGCCAAAGGTGGTTACTCTGGATTTTGACAGGTGGTCACATTAATGTGACTGGACTGTGTAATACAATTCACATTGCTGAATCTGATCTGTCAAAGTCACCTTCCGCAGTAAACTATTATAATATACTAGACTGAAGAAACGTTCACTTTGCACAGATGCAAAGGTAACAAAAAAGAGTAGTAAATGATCTTCAGTTACTAAGTAATATAGAATCAAAATGTCTATGGGAAAATGTTGACCTTGCCATGACCTTTAGCCGTATTCTACCATTACTGATGTTTGGAAACACGTAGGCATAAAGATGAATCCAATGATACCAAATATTCATATAGTCAGACATGTTAATGATGAAGTCAGTGGTTCACAAAAATCCATGTAGGCTCTTTATATAGAGATGGTGTCTAGAGCTCAGTTTTTGGATTGTTTTATGAAATTATTATCGGATTTCCCTGCTGTAATATTACACTATTCTTCTCACATTATTAGACAGTATGTTGCATGTTGTAACTTAGTGTTGCATTTCAGGAAGAGACCAGAATGGTAAGCGCAGACATGCTGAAGCAACTGTATAATAAGCATGGGAAAGGGAAGGGCACACCTCACCTTTAAGCCACGTCCTTTCTCATTTGTTGATGGAACTGGAAGGACATATGTCTCTTATCCATCCAACATTGTAACAATAAACGTCTAGAATATTACGTGTATATATGTTTGATGTAGACATAACCTTCCTAAGCCTTCAGGCCATCAAAGGGTTATTGTGAAACAAGAGCTTTCTTCCTGTATTTTTGCAAAAGAGTTCTCTCGCAGCATTGGGGGCGGGCCCCAGCGCTCAAACAGCACTGGGGGCGTCCCCACTGCTGCGAGAGAACTCTCCAGCGACGCCTCCATCTTCTACAGGAATGTCCTCTTCACACGTCTTCTTCCGGAGCAGGTGGTCAATCTTGTAGGCTTCAGGCAGAGCCGACTGTGCATGCCCACAGGTCACGAGAAAATGGCCGCTTACTTACTGTGCATACTGTGAAGACTATCCCCTTATATAGGTCAGATGTCTTATGACAAATGTGCATATATTATGTGTCTACTTTGAGACTCCCTAGAAGACTGGTTTTCAATGCAATTTCGGTGGATGTCTCGCCGTGTGTAGATGGCCTTGAAACTGTTTGCCTGAATGTAAAGTTTTTTTTCCTTTTTGCTCCCAAATTCGAACATTTTCATCAGATCTATATTCATTTAAGATAATTCCATGACTGTTATGTTAGTTTCATGTGGCTTTCTAAATAAATAATAAAGACATATCTAGTTTAGCTTTCCAAGACTCTTTACAAATGCCAGACGTCTATAACTAACTCATCAGTCTGGGTTTGGGGGATGGGCCGATGCCTTCAGTCCTTCATTCCTGACCTTCCCAAATATAGGAACTTTCCCCTCACCACTTCTCAATGGGGGTTGCTATTCTTCAGGTTCATTACAGCAAAGTATTTTGTATGGCCGGCGGATACTACTCTATTGTATCTTCCATGAAGAACGAGCCTGACAATGCTAATTCAATGATTCAGACATCGCTCTGAATTTTCTTTTTCATTTCAATTATTTTATCAGGGGTTTAATTAAAACTCATCCATCACTTCTTCACATCTCTATGAGTTTCTACAGATGTATCGTTTTTTTTTTTCTTAAAAACCAGACATTCATGTCATTTGTGTCTTCTAAATTCGGATATAATCTATTTAATGGAAGTTTTATAGCATGCAATTATAAATATAACATTGTAACATTATACAAATGGATTAGAACGTATTGTCTACCTTTAGGTACTGGCTTGCAGCTATGGAAGGAACACGTCACTGCTTGCTCTACCAACTGTAGTGTCTGAGATGCAAAGAATCTTATACATAATTGATTGAATATTATGGAATTGTGGTTTTAGTCATTTCTTTATATTCACTTGTATCACCCCCTTTACAAGCAGGAGACATTGGTATGAAGGACAGTATGGCAATAAGGAAACCCGATGTAACATGGCCACTCCGAGACTCTGGCTGCAGAATGTGACCTGTTCTCTGCCCTCTGTGCAGTACAGGGATTGTGTAGTGTGGAAACCCATTACCATGGAGTTCTGAGTTAATGGGGGAGGGATCTTTTCTATTCATGATCCTCATTTCTTGGATAGAGTAGAGCTACAAATGTTTCAAGGAGCATCACTCACTCTGAAGGAGCGGTGATGTATTACACAGACAGTATATTGACTTGAATAGCCATGGACCAATACTTAGGCTACGTTCACATGTTCACTGATAATCCATTTGAAGAATCTGTTAAAAAATAAAACCCCACACCCTACCAAAAACCAATGGACAGGATTACCTTCTGTTTGTATCCATCAGCCATTGACTTCATTGTGAAAGAAAACAGACGCAGTACTTTACACTATGGATACAATTTTTTTTACAGGTTTTCGCTATGTAAGGCCTTGACCTTACGCCAAAAAAAGCCTTCGTAGACTGTTTCATGCCTAACAAGGTGGCATTTTAAGGAGGCTGGGCACAAGAATGAGCCCATATTAAACCAATGTGAATCCTTCCTATCTCTCTCTCTATTTATAGTACTGTGCAAAAGTTTTAGTTAGGTGTGGAAAAAATGCTGCAAAGTAAGAATGCTTTCAAAGATAGAAATGTAGATAGTTACATTTGTTGTCAATTAACAAAGTGCAAAGAATTAAGTAAATGAACAAAAGAATAATCTAAATCACATCGATACTTGATGTGACATTTGCCCTTTGTTTCCATCAGTTCTTCTTGGTACTTGCAGACAGTTTTTGAAGGAACTTTTATTTGCCTTTTTAACCCTTTCCCATCACAGGCATTTTTCGATTTTCAATTTTTGTTTCTGACTCCCTGCCTTCCAAAAGCCATAACTTTTTGACTTTTCCGTTCACAGAGTATCAGGTTTAACCCCTTCCCGCCGATGGCATTTTTTGATTTTCGTTTTTCGTTTTTGACTCCCCTCCTTCTAAACCCCATAACTTTTTTATTTCTCCGCTCCCAGAGTCATATGAGGTCTTAATTTTTGCGGGACAATTTTTTCTTCATGATGCCACCATTAATTATTCCGTATAATGTACTGGGAAGCAGGAAAAAAATTCAGAATGGGGTGGATTTGAAGAAAAAATGCATTTCTGCGACATTCTTACGGGCTTTGGTTTTACGGCGTTCACTGTGCAGCCAAAATGACATGTCCCCTGTATTCTGTGTTTCGGTACGGTTCCAGGGATACCAAATTTATATGGTTTTATTTACATTTTGACCCCTAAAAAAAATTCCAAAAACGGTGTTAAAATTTTTTTTTCTAAAAGTCGCCATATTCCGACGGCCGTAACTTTTTTATACATATGTGTACGGGGATGCATAGGGCGTCTTTTTTTGCGGGGCCGGGTGTACTTTTTAGTTCTACCATTTTCGGGAAATGTTATTGCTTTGATCACTTTTTATTCAAATTTTTATCAGAATTAAAACAGTGAAAAAACGGCGGTTTGGCACTTTTGACTATTTTTCCTGCTACGGCGTTTACCGAACAGGAAAAATATTTTTATAGATTTGTAGAGCGGGCGATTTCGGACGCGGGGATATCTAACATGTATATGTTTCACAGTTTTTAACTACTTTTATATTTGTTCTAGGGAAAGGGGGGTGATTTGAACTTTTAATACTTTTTATATTTTTTTATATTTTTTTTTACTTTTTTTTTTATTTTTTTTTTTGCATTTATTAGACCCCCTAGGGGTGTTGAACCCCAGGGGGTCTGATCACTAATGCAATGCATTACAATGCTAATGCATTGCAATGCATTGCAAAAAATCATCATCTCTTTTGCAGGCTGTATACACCAGCCTGCAAAAGAGAGAATTTGCAGACTGGCTGGGAGCCCTTAACAAGGCTCCCGGCTGTCATGGCAACGGGGGGTCGGCCCTGGAGCATGCTCCAGGAGCCGGCGATCCCTGCCAAAATGGCGGCGCCCATGCGCCGCCGGGAAGATGGCGCCTCCGGCGCCTTTGACAGCAGCGCCGGAGGGGTTAATGCCTCCGATCGGTCCGGGGACCGATCGGAGGCATTAGAGCCGGTTGTCTACTGCTTAAAGCAGTAGACACCCGGCGGCTATGATGGCCGCCCGGCTCCCGGGCGGTCGCCATAGTTACAGACCCGACACGCGCCGTACTATTACGGCGCATGTCGGGAAGGGGTTAATGTTTGTGGGACAAATTGTACTTTGTAGTGGGGCCATTTAATATTCTGTACAATGTACTGAGGTGTAGGAAAAAAATCTGAATAGTGTAGAATTAGGGAAGAACTGCATTTGGGTAACTTTCTTACAGGCGTTCACTGGGCAGCCAAAATAACATAACTGTATTCCATGGGTCGATACATTAACGGTGATTCCAAATTTATATAAATTTCTTTGTGTTATAACCCCTTAAAAAATCTAAAACTTTGCAAAAAAAAATTGAGTTCCCATATTCCAACCCCTGTAACTTTATTTATATTTCTTTGTATGTATCTTCTTCTTCTTATATTTATTTTTATTAATAATAATAATAATCCTTTAATTCTATGGTGCTGTACATTATTATATTAGTTCCATGGTGCTGTACATTATTATATTAATCCCATGGTGCTGTACATTATTATATTAATTCCATGGTGCTGTACATTATTATATTAATCCCATGGTGCTGTACATTATTATATTAATCCCATGGTGCTGTACATTATTATATTAATTCCATGGTGCTGTACATTATTATATTCCATGGTGCTGTACATTATTATATTAATCCCATGGTGCGGTACATTATTATATTAGTTCCATGGTGCTGTACATTATTATATTAGTTCCATGGTGCTGTACATTATTATATTCCATGGTGCTGTACATTATTAGATTAATCCCATGGTGTTGTACATTATTATATTAGTTCCATGGTGCTGTACATTATTATATTAATCCCATGGTGCTGTACATTATTATATTAATCCTATGGTGCTGGACATTATTATATTAATCCCATGGTGCTGGACATTATTATATTAATTCTATGGTGCTGGACATTATTATATTATTTCCATGGTGCTGTACATTATTATATTAATCCCATGGTGCTGTACATTTGAGGGTTTACATATGGTACACAAACAAATAAAATACTAATAGTGACTGACTCACAATCTATGAGGATAAGACGTTTATTTTTGTGGGATCAGATGTATTTATACCAATTTGGGGAATCTTTATTGCTTTGATTGCTTTTTATCCAGCACTTGTATTACAGGTTGCATAGAGCAATGTCACTCACATCTGTGGAGAGACTGGATAGTGGTTAGCACTGATGTCATGCAGTGCTGGAGCCCTGGGTTCAACTCCAGCTAAGGGCACCACTTGTATTGGGTTTGGATGTTCTTGCCATATTTGAGTGGGTTTCTTCCATGTGACAAGAATATATTGCTATATAAATTGCCCTGTATGTCAGCCACTAACTCCACAGTCCCCATGTGACAAAGCGCCTTGTTGTGAGCTGCAAATGATTTATTTCTCTCTGTTGTCGGCCATTTCAGTCCGGGTGTAATGTATCTGCCCCCTGGGCTACCAGACTTGTGACTGACATCAGCATCATGAGGGCTGCGGTAGCGGAAGGGTTACAGGTGTGGCAGACGAGCCTCCCTGTGTGTGTAAACACAGCCCAGTGTGATTGTGCGTCTCTTCCCCGTTTTAGGCTCCTCCCCCCTCAGTGATCCCGTCCTATGGCCGGGCTGTGTGAGAGAGGCAGGCATGGGGGAGGGGCCAGGCAGCTACATTCCTCGGTGCCCCTGTCCTGGCTGTAATAAGGAGGGGGCACTCACACATGGCAGGCTGGGGTCACACCGGAGGCTGGCACTAGCAGCATGCAGCTGCCCGGCTCCCCCATAGCTCGGCTGTGCTGACACTGGAGGGAGCAGCTCTCAGCACTGCGCACAGCAATGAGGGGCAGCGGTGGCAACAACAACAGCGGCGGCGGCGGCAGGGGGCGGAGAGGTAGGAGACGGGCTGCAAGGGGTTAACGTGTGTGTGTGTGTGTGCCGGAATGTGTACGTTCTGCAGTGCATGGAAACACACGTGTACAAAGTATGTGCCCCCCATGTATGTCTGCCCCCCTGTGTCTGTGGCTACCCTGCTTTATTGCATCCTTCTTCCCCTCTCAAGTGTGCACTGACTCTTCTACAATGTATATAGCTGGGTATATATGTATATATCTGTACACTATCCCGCACCAGTTGGCGTGTGTATTCCTGGAAATGTCACATATTACAATATGACAAACACAATTGAACTATTTCCATGTGTAAAGTGAGTACAACAGGTCGAGCCTGTCCGTTGTGTGTTATTTTTGTTATTTTATTGTATAGTATTGGCGTATCCTTTGCTATGTATATGGGGACTGGTAACAAAGTGATAAATGGCGCACCTATCTATGCCAAATGCATGGACGCAGCAGGAAGCAATTTTTATGTCATTCTGACAGATGGCTTGGTGTTTGTGGGCCATTTGTCACATTATCGGGTACACAGGACACATGACAGCATGGATCCTGTGTGTGACATATACCTCAATGATCTTGTGTACATCTGTCACACCAATGACACATGACCTCCACCCCTAAAACCAATATCTATCACAGCAGTCAGTCAGCGTCCCAGATATTGGTGTAATTTTTTTTACTAATATGTATCAATGTGCCTTATGGTTGCTATTTCTTTATACGACACATCGATACAGCATTGCAAGCGCATCTTGTTGTTTTGCATCCAATCCAGCATGCTCGCTACGTAGTACTGTGTGGTAAACACAGGCACTAGCCCAGCCCTGTATACACTGCCATTGTTTACTGATACACAGCAGATAGACTGTCGATCCCCATGGACCATATACAAAGTATAGAAAAAAAAAGTCATTATTGTGTATTCCCTATCCACGCCAGGTTCTGTGGATGGAGTATTAACCCCTGAAGACTATATAACTGTAGAAGAAAAAAAAAAGAGTTACTAGTATTCTGAAGCCTGCCTAGAGTTTTTGTCATTGTTGATGGCTGTGAAGTTAGACTCCTGCCTAAAATGTAGCATGATATAGTAAATGGAAAAATGGGGCAGGGTTTACTGTCATCAGAATTTCCATTGGAAGGTGTTCAGATATAAAGCCTGTACTTCTGTCAATGCCACTTTTATTAAGGAATGAGTCCAAGTTTACAGACCCCCTACTAATAACATCTGTTCACATGTCAACGTGACATGATGATTACATGATGGATGTGCCTTTTAAGGTACATATATATGGCAGAGCATTGTGCGGTGCTACACCGAGTGCCTTCATATATATATTACAGAGACATCCACTCTCCATTATTATACTTCCCTATAGTACTGCAGTACAGAGGTGTTTTCCTCTAAAATCAATGCTTGTAGTGGTGATCACCTCCATAGTATGCTGCCTAGTGGAGAATTCCAACAAGTTATACAATGGTTTTATAAAATCTGAGGCATATAAAAGTATAGTAGGTTCCATAGACTTTATCGGGGGCTGCGTTACTGGAGGTTGTACAAAGTCATAAGATACATGTGCACATGAGGCCTAAGGTGGGAGGACACTCGAGGCCTCCTACATATGGATAAAATCTGGACCATATATTGCTTATACTATCCAGGCTGAATTTGGGTCAGAGACTTGAACTCCTTGCGTCATTATGATCTATGATATTAGAAGTTCTGCATCCCTGAGGCTATACTGTCCCATACTATACTGGAGCTATGGGGAGGCAGGGACCCCTATGACACAAGAAGCCCAAGTCCCCAGACCAGATTCTTTCTGGGAAATGCAAGCAATATACAGACCATATTTGTTCTACTATTATGGACTCTTATCCCCTATCTGCCGGGACACCTACTGATCTCAGAAATGGGGGTTCTGTTCGCGCCTGCATTAATGGACTGATAAATACGCATGTGAATAGGATCAAGCATGCCTGCTGCTCTTTTCAGTGTCGCTGGGGTTGGGGGTGCCCTCTGATAAGACATTTATCCCCTATCCACGCAGCAATAATTTGCCATAGCGGGGATAGCTTATTGGAAGAAGCTGTAATTCTTATTGTGGCAAATATAGCCCTGTTATTCTTCCCCATAATATCACACAATGGAGAGAACATATAACGACTTGCAATTGTTATGCTAGTCGTAACTGATTCCTCAAAAGACACGCCAAAATTACAAAGAGGCTGTAGGTTCTTATTAAGTCTTGTGCACATAGGTTCACCTGGTCTTAAATCGAAGCCAGTCATGATACGTTTGGTATCTGGTGTGAGTTATACTAAATAGGGTGGCCTGGCTTGTCCCCGAAGCGCAAGTTGAGGCGACATAAGGACAAGGTGAGACGCAAGTTTGACCACTTTCTGGACTTAGTAAACATGGGCCACTGTTGCGTTCAGGTTTTCCAGCTTAGCGAAGCAACTTCCATTATATGTAATGACCATTTACACATAATATTATTACCGTCACCCATTGATATCCGTTAAACATATTGTGATACTTTGGTTATTACACATAACAATTATTGTTTATTATTTGATGAATTATCATCTTGCTGTGGTTTGATATTAGGGGGGTAGAGGTTACAGTCGCACCTAGGCCCAAGTATCTGATGGAAACTAAAGGCCGCTCCGCCCCATGGCTCACAGATATATCGCCCATGTTGCTTGTTTCTGGTGAAGGTGGGCACAGCAAACATTGTAGGTAGCAATTCAGATTTCTGGGAATTCTGCCACGTTGGGTGTATACATATACTGTAAAACTGTTATTATTGTCTGTTACGTAATAATGTAAATTACAAGGACAAATCTATTTCTGCGACAGGCTTTGTATACAGAGCATTGATTGTTGTTCTGTTTGCATATGTCAGTAAGGCTTGTAGTAGTGTTATACATGTCAGTCCTTACAGGGATTTATAGTCTTCTATTCTCTTTATAGTCAGATGATGATGTGGAGCGCAGGCCTCAAAAACTGCACTGTTGCCATAGAAACAGTTGTTTACTAATATTTGCTGCCATTTTGGAGGTTCTTCATTACAAGAGGGTGAATATTTTTTTAGCAGGCCTGTGATTTTTTTTTTTTTTTTTTTTTTTTTTTTGCATGACCTCTCCAGTTAGCTATTGTGTTATCATTCCAATGTCCTCAGGTCTGTAATCTCTGTGGAGCAGCATGTGTGATGGGTCTATAAATAGCTGTTCTGGTATACCAGGCATCATGGCGTTCCTAATAAATACCATGGTGAGGGGTTCTGGGATAGTCTGTCTGCCTGGGATGTAACAGTAGGCAATAAAAGTCCTCTGGGACTATTAAAAAATGCTTTATGTCTGCACAAACTAAAGCCTCACACATTAATTCCTGTCACTTTCTGCAGCCTACAGAATACAGGCTGCCATATACAGTATGTTTGCACTAACTCTAGGTTCACATTAGTGTTTGGGTTTCCGTTCTTTGGGTCCGCTTGGGGGACAGAAAAACGGAAATCCTATCCACTTAAAAAGCGGTTACGCGCGGATCTATAGACTATAATGGGGTCTGCCCACTTTCCGCCCAGGTCTTTTCTCTCTGCATATTTTAAGCGGAAAGGGGGAAAGTGTCCCCGAACGGTCACCCAACACAGATATGACCATAGCCTTAGTTGTAACACTGTACTGTACTGTACTTACACCTTATGTGTGTGATTTGGTTGGCTGAGAGTTGTTCAGCATGTTGGGGATACATCATGTTAAATTCTGTCATGTACAATCCAAGCTTGCTGAAAACACATGCATGCTTGGCTAAAGAGTATACATGTGTATCGGGAGTCTGCTAGGAATATCCCCTAGCTATAGAGGGGGCAGGCATAACCTGCTGCTGGATACCAAAAATCCAACATACCCTTCCTTTCTTTCTCCTGACATTATAGTCAGGACTCCACCAAACACGTAGTTGGCCATTCGCACAGAAATGAATGGTTTTGGTCATTGATTGTCTAACGTGTATGACCACCTTACCTCTTTCAAGCTAGGGTTCATGGACCCTGTATGGCAGCATGCAGAGTCCCAAGGGTTCCTGTACGGACCAGCACCTATGTGTGGTGCTGTATCAAGTTTCAGAGAATAAATCTGTTATCCTAAATCCACTTGAGGACCCCACGAATGGAAACCTAATCTGATTAAAAAGGCAGTTACCCGTGGAAACCTGAGGACCCCTTAGAATATAATGGAGTCTGCCGGGTTTCTGCCTGGTTTCCACCCAAAAAAGGTGTAAAAATGCAGAGAGTACATTCCTGTTTGCAGGACTTTTCTCTCCTCATTTTTTTAGGTGGATTCAGGGGGCGAAAACCTGAAACGGAGAACAGGTGCAATTGTGAACCGTGTCTTAGGGTCCATTCACATGGAGGAAAATGGTGGGGAATTTTGTGTGGAATTTTCCATGCTGAAAAAAAGCCTCCCATTGATTTCATTGGGTTCTGCTACCTTTTTTTTCAGCGTGGAAAATTCCACACTAAATTCCTCACCATTTTCCTCCATGTGAATGGACCCTAAAAAGTGGTGTATATTCTACTGATACTTAGGGACTTGCAGCTGTTTCCTCCAGTAACAGGAAATATTGCTTCAATCACGGTATGATTGGGTGTTGTTGGACATGTGAGGCTGCCCTTACATGATCAGTTCTGCATCAGATTTTTCTAATACAGTTTTGAGGGTGCCCTTACACAATACATTTTTTAGGTTTAAAATTGCAACAAAAACACATTAAAACAATGTAAGAATGCAAACCTGTAAGGACAACCTCTGTCTACAACCAGGAGCAGATTTAAAAAAAAAACAATAATAATAATAATAATTTCACCTGTACTTGATACTTTCCATTTTTGATCCACACATGGCTTTGATTTCAGAACACCTAATGCAAAAATTGATCATGTAGGGGCATCTTCGGGCTCTGTTCAGACATTGTGCAGCCGTGTGTGGAAGAAAACCCACTTACAGGCGGCCACCAACGATTGCACGGTTATACAAGTGTTTAATTGTATAATTGTGCAATCCTTGGCAGCCACATATTGGCAGGGTTTCATTCATATGCAGCTACCTCAATGGTAGAACACAGACTTGAAGGGAGTCTATCACCAGATGGTCCTTATTGTATTATAAGCACAGTTAGATAGTTGGGGTTTACGTGAATAAAGAGCTTTTTCCTCTTCTTCCCGGTTGGTGCCTCCATTGCTGATCTGTTTGGTGCAACAAAGGTGTCACCATTGCTCTTGTCACAGCAAAACGCTACTGTACCATGCCGCTGTGATTGACAGTTGACATATACAGGCAGTGTTGTGTCAGTCATAGCAGGGAGGCAGGGACTGGGCACTGGAAACCATCATTCTTTGGTGTAATGAGAGCAATGGTGACGCCCTCATTGCATCAAACAGCTCATTAACTTATCTGTGCAATAGAGGGACCAACCGAGAAGCAGTAAAAGACACTCTATTAACATAAACCCCAACTATCTGACAATGCTATTCTTCAGTATGGGCTGTTTGGTGACTGGCTTTCTTTAAGGTGAACCTATTAATTTCTGGGAATGTAATGGACAAGCCATATAAAAACAGTAGGATAAAATAGTAGATCAGGACATGCTTCTTGAAAAATGGATTTACTGATCTGTTTCTCTTTGCAAATTTTCCTATTTGTGCTCAATAAAGAGAGAATTTCCACTCAAGGTTCCTCTTTGAAGGTATTCAAGTTAGCAAAGAATATGACACATTTCCGACTGTTTTGTATGAAAAGCTTAGATTTTATTTAACCTTGTCAAATTCACAAGTGTATGCACAATACAAAGAATTTTTGTCCCAGTGACAAGCATTGAAGCCATAGTGTTGGTTACAAGGAAGACACTTTAACATAGTACATAATAAAAGATCAGTATTACCAAATACAAGTAACCTGATGATGCTAAAGCTTTTGCTAAGCAGTAATAATAACATGATAAGGAAGTGATAACCAGGGTAGTGGGGTACACCGTACTTCTATTATGTATCCAGCAGGCATTTACCTGTAATGGCCAAGGAAAGTTGTAAAAGTCTTCAGTTACTACTACATGATTTTTTTTTTTTTTTGTATTTTGTAAAGGTTATAACACTTTGTCCATATTACATTCACAAAGCACGTTCCGCTCATAACAGTGCTGTAAGTTTGGTTCATTAGACCCCTGGACGGATGGGATTTGCATCTGTAATGTGGACCATATAATAGAGACTTAGAATATAGCCTTCAGAAAATGTGGAATACTCAATCTCAATGTGTCTTCAGACTATTAAAACCCAAGATTTGATATAAGCGTTACAAAAGCCAGTGATTTCCCATAAACCGGACTAGTCGTCCAGATACTAGCTTCAGTATCTATCTATAGTAAGTACGGTCCTAACAGCTTGCATTACTCTTATCTACAACGAATATTACTTCCTACCCTACATTATCTTGTACAGGGGGCGGTTTTATCTGTAAAAGTGTCCATAGATGTGATATCACGGCTGGCTGCAGACAGAAACAACAGTGCATGTAATGATTTACCAGAGTATCTCATATACAGTACTGGCGGTGTCAGACGGGTCCACCAAAGTACCAGAGGATCCTCTAGTGGGCTCAGGCTTAGGGTTGAGCGATCTGGATCGGAAAAGATCGGATTCCGATCAGCGATCGAGTAAATTTCACGATCGTGTTCGGAATTCCAACCCGATCTTTTCCAGCGGGATCGAGGTCGGAGATTATTTCAAGATCGGCTCAACCCTCAAGTGACTTTTCCCATAGAGAAGCATTGACTAGGGTTGAGGATCGGGATCGGAAAAGATCGGATCCCGATCGGCGATAGAGCAAATTTCTTGATCAGAATTGGCTGGGAATTGATCGGAAATCGGATTTTGAAATCGATCCTGAAATCCCAAGATCGGCTCAATCCTACTCAGGTTCTAACACCAGCAGAAGACACTCAAATGTGATGACTTATTTCCTAGTGGTTGTTGGATAGCTTTGTGCCCTGTATAATAGTCAGGAGCTATTACTGCTTCTGAGCTCCCATTGATGTAGTTGATGTTGAGATACCAATGATACCAGCCTTGCCAGTGATAAAGAAATGTAAAATCAGATCAGAGTTCAGGGATCAGAGTTCTCAGTTCAATCTGTTTGTCATAGCCTCTGTTACTTCTCAGAAGGGTCTCCAGAAATACGTATGTTGTGTATTGAGACAAGAAACTGATCTGGTGTGCTCTCTGGAAGTTTGTACTGGAGGAACTTCTGAATTTCAGAAGATCTTCAATTTTTTTTGCATCCGAAACGCAACACTTTTGTTTTCGTTCCAGATGTTAGGCAGATTTGGAGCTATGGTAACTACTGTATATTGGTTTGATTTCCACTTGTTTAGAAATGGGTGAAACTGAGAACCGGTTGACAGGAGCATCCTTGCCAGCTTTTTGGTCGGTAATATAGGAATGTTTTAGGACCGCCAAACCAGGTAGCTCACTGCTTTTCAGCCATGCCTGAGTTTGCCAGGATAGGCCCTAAACTTGGCATTAGCCCAGAAAATTCAGGACAGTTAACAACTATCTAGAAGGGTCTATAGTTCTGGGTTAATTCTTCTTTTAGTGTATGCAGCAGTCCGTTAAGTGCCATTCAACATGATATAATGCCTTAGACTGTTAATGTAGCTAGAAAGTTAAAGCATACCTAGTTATGAACAATGTTGCATAAACGAATTGTAAAGGTTACTATATAACCCTTTAATATATCTTATTAAAGTAATATATTTTCTTCCTCACATTTCAGGCAGACTTACTGTCTACATATTAGTCTTTTAAGAATAGATAGAAATAATTGTTTTTGCTTTCACACTCTGCTTTATTGAACTCTCTGCTAGGTTGTAGATAAGAGGCTACTAGTGCACAGAATGAGGCAATAAATGAATGATCTAGCCTGTAGGTGAATCCTACTCTCTCCTAACCCTCCTTTCTCCATAGAGCTCTATGTGTGAGGCTGAAAATAGAGACAAATCCAATGTAAATAAGTAGTCAGAATGAAAATAATAAAAGGAAAACAGCTTAAAAAGTGGTGAAAGAAACCAAACTATTTAATAAGATATATTACAAAGTTTATTATATTCACATGCATTATTCACTCATGAAAAGTTTTTTTTTTTTTTATAAATGTAGATTGTGAGCCCCCACATTGTACATTTTTTCCCCCTATCAGTATGTCTTTTTGGAATATGGGATGGAAATCCATGTAAACACGGGGCGAACATACAAACTCCTTGCAGATGGTTTAATGCCCTTGGTGGGATTTGAACACCAGGACTCCAGTGCTGCAAGGCTGCAGTGCTAACCACTGAGCCACTGTGTGGCCCCTCATGAAAAGTTGTTTATAACAGAAGATAAGCTTTAAGATCAATCAGTCTCTGTGCAGCCCTACCCTAAATGCTATACATGTCTTTAGGGAGTCACCGTCCTGATGTGTATTTTTGTTTGTTTGTTTGTTTTCTAGTCATACGTTTGTTTAAATCGAGAATTCATTCCCGTAGATCGAAACCTCAGGGCAATTGTGTCCACATTACAGAAATAGCATTTGCGAAAATGTCTTGAATTTCCCATTAAGAGTCAACATGACAAAGTGCATGTTCTAACTCAGTATTACATCACTTACAGTATATTTGTCAAAAAAGGGGCGTTCCATGTGCAATAGCTTTGTTATTTGGTTGCTTATTTTCTATTCTAGACCTACTAATTTTGTTGAGATCACGGGATGAGGTAAACAAGCTAAAAAACAGCCCTGCCTGGTAACCGTTCTCACAAAATAAAAATAGGAGTGCCCCCCCCCAGATAATAATAAACCAGAGGATTATTCATGATGTATTATTATGCATTAAACTTTCCAATTCAAAAGGGATTTGTCAGAGAGTATTATGGTCTGTGCCAGTCCGACTAGGCCACTTAAGACCCACTAGTGAAATTCTAGTTACATGCAAATATTACTTGACACGTTCCAAAATTCCTTAAATGTTGCCAACATAAATGTATTTTTCAGTAGTATCTTGCTACCTAGCCCTTGCCTGACGAGGACCTCTTACCTCTGTGAGCTAGGGATATGTGCTCTCATAGCAGCAGACCTCAGGCAACAGTAAGATAATTGGTGATTGAGAAGATGGGGCCTAGGAGGAAGGATACTGGATGGCCTGACTCTGCACCTAGAGGTCATCTCAGCTATCCAGTGCGTCTACAGTAGATAAATGTGGCGGTTTTTTACATAATCTACCCAGTATACTAGTCAGTTGAAATGCTGTATAATGAATATCAGTATGAAGGGTTGATCCAGGGTATTTATACTGACTGCCAGATTGGAGTCGGGAAGGAATTGTTTTCCCCGGAAATGGGGCAATGGGCATGAGCCTCATGGGGTTTTTTGCCGTCACCTGGATCAGCACTGTAGGGATTGTAGGGTTATAGGTTGGTCTTGATGGACTGATGTCTTCATCCAACCTCATCTACTATGTAAGTATGAAGTAGAATGAGTGTGCTCTGCCATGCCAGGATGAATTCAGGGTCCCCCTGGGGATTCAACTGTTCACCTGTGGGCTCGTCCAAGCCTGGCCTGTGCCCACAAATTATCTGATAAATTCTAGACTTTATTTTGTGACCGGAAATCATGCAACCCTGGAACTTTGGTTACTTTATTTGTGCTCGTCAATAACATTGTAAATGCTGAGAGAGTTAACAAGAAACACTCAGGGAAACAGGAAGAGTTACTGAGGAGTGAAGGATTGTGCGGTATTATTTCTTATATCGAGGAGTGTAGCAGGTCATGCTTCCTCCTTGTGTAATCTTTACCTAGAAACTACCGTAAGCCATATAGTGTTCGGACACATGGCCCCTGTCCAATGCTTCAGCACCGTCATAGCTGCACAGAGTTAATATTCGTGTTTATGCAAAGAGAGAGGCGGAGTAGAAAGAAGCCTACAGATTTGGGATGAGTCATTTACAAAAGAACAGGAGTTTTAGTTGACCTACGTGCAGTCTCCTTGGTAACCGTTTTGAGCCTGGCATCACTTTAGGCCCTTAAAGCAACAGGTACATGGCGTTTTCTGTCCTATTTGCCTTGTTCATGAAACATGAATATGAGCTAACTGATCATAGCTAGAAAGATATCCAAATAAAAAAGACAGACGACAGAAGCAAGTAAGGGCTCGTTCACATCTGCGCCCGGTCTCCGTTCTGCAGGTTTCCGTTTCCTGCACAAAACAGAGGCAAGAGACAGAAACCTGCAGGACTCTTTCATACCCATTCGTTTGAATGCTGTCCGGCCTTGAGCGGCGGTGAGTGTTTTATGCTCTCCGCCGTGAAACCGTTTTTTTAAAATCCAGACACAGAGTCGGTCATGCAGTACTCTATGTCCGGTTTAAAGAAACCAGTTTCGCGGCGGAGAGCATAAAACGCTCACCACCGCTCACGGCCGGACCCGGTCTGTATTTTCCGTCTTCTTTCATGCAGAAGACGGAAACCACAGAACGGAGACCCGAACGCCGGTGTGAACCTAGCGTCAAGAATATTTCATCAGGACCGTGGTGTCACAGGCCCAACTCCTAATTCCTAACCCCTTAACATTTCTTTTGTGGATGAATAAGGCTGCAATGTTTATTAAGGGTTACATAAATTAATTATTAAATAATTAATCGATAAAATCAATAACTAATAAATTAATAAATCAGTAATCAAATATATTAACTCAACCAAAAATTAACAATAACCAATACCAGAATCTATAACCACCTAGTCCCAGCATTAGCTGGGTGACCATTTCCCACAAACATCGCGACAGTTCATATGCGAGTCCTTGATAAAGAGGGCGCGGGCGGGGGCTCAGGATTTTATAGCTCCTCAGAGAAACTGCTTGACCACGGCGGGGCTCTCCTCCTTTTATATTTGAATTTCCCGCCGCTAGAACTACTCCAACCAATCAGCTGATGTTACTGGAGAAAACTGCCTGGTGATAGAAACTTCTGGAAGCAGGATGAAACCAATGGCTACCGCGTCCACAGGGGGAAGACCCTTGGTAAGTACTAATATGCACCTGAGGAGAAAAAAAGGGAGAAAAGGCGCAGAAAAAGACCAAAAAACACAGCAAAGTACCTCAAAATTTTTAATTAAAACCTGTAGTGGACCGTGACACCATGTGTCCCCCACGCTAATAGCCCTGGGGGGCCCGTAATCATTCTTGATTCTCGGGCCGTGTTCTAGCCATTGTATTGAATCTATTCACACATATAATTCTGTGCGGGGTTTTTTGTTGTGTTTTTTTTTTTTTTTTTTTTTTTTAGAAATGGTCCATGTGACCAATCCATTAAGTGCTAAAACATGATATTTCCCATATTCACAGATCTTTCGATAGACTATGGGAGATCCATGAATACTGGCTACCTGCAGGTACACACTTGGCTGTGAAAAAGTACTTCATCATGACCAAGTGAACGGCATGTTTTTTTGAATAAGACACTAAGGGGTACATTGTCAATGTGCTAGCTGTGTTTTTCACAGCTAATACACTGACCCATTATTTCCTAAGCCCCATACACATAACCATGTAATATCATGGGCTCGTGTATAGGGTCGTGAACCCAAGGCAAAACTCAGGACAGGTCCTATCTAGAGATGAGCGAGTACTATTCGAAACGGTACTTTGGAATAGCACACTCCCATAGGAATGAATGGGAGCGGCCGGCGCGCAGGGGGTTAAGCGGCAGGACGCCGGCCCCAGCTGCGCGCCGACTGCGTCCATTCATTCCTATGGGAGCATGCTATTCGAAGCTACCGTTTCGAATAGTACTCGCTCATCTCTAGTCCTATCCAGTTCATTTTACAGCCTGGTCACACAGTTAAAGTAATGGGTCCGTGGAAGCATGGGAGGTACCCAGAAATAATCTATGTGGTGTCCATTCACCCATGGACCTGGCTTATGAGGCCTTACACAGTGCTGAGGGCTGTTTAGTCAATATGCCAAACCACTTACTCCAACTCTATTTTCTTCTATTTTTCCACAGCCTTGCGGGTCCTGCCACCACTTCTACGTCTATTACACAGTTACTAATACACAGTTATATCTTGCACAGGTTCAGATATGTACATCAGGAAGGAGACAAGAGAGGAGGTAGCTTTATTAGGGAACAGCATTATGAGTGATTCCTCATAAATTATCTACATCCTCTAAACATAGATCACTGTTGTTACAGGGATTTGAAAGCTCCTTAGCAACCATCAGTAAATTATGGACCGTTGTAAGGTGCAGCCTCCATGCTCTGTGTGCTCATCCCTCCTTCATGCCGAGGAAAGGATTTGACGAATTGTAATTTATAAGGGAGCTGCATTCTAATCTGAACCTTAAAGAACCTCACATAAAGAGGTTGTCTGGGCAAAAAAATATTTTTAAAATAGGTCGAGAGACCAATGACTGGCTGCAGTGTTCATTTTTTTGTGAATCTGACATGACTGCTATTGCCATATAAACATCACCAGTAGGGATTTGTTATGGAGTGAGGCCCTGTTCACACTACAGACTTTTTCAGAGTTCTTTCCAAATTCCAGCCCTTTGCAATCTGCAAAGTCAAGCTGCATGTTTTCTCTATGTAAATGGCCCCTAAAAAATGTAACTACATTTGGGAAGGGAGTTTTATCACAACGGGAATTTTTAGGCTAAGGCTTTTTTTGTTGCATTTTTTTTTTTTTTTTTTAAAGCCAAAGCCAAGAATGGCTACAAAAGGTATGGGAAATATAGAGTAAGTTCATATACATCTACCTTCTGTTCAATCCACTCTTGGCCTTGGCTCAAAAAACCACAACAAAAAAAGCTGCGTTCCCGCAACGTGGGGCTTTAGCATTAAAGTCAGTTTTGCTTGAGTTTGTGTTACCATAACATACGCCAAACTGGTCAATGGTGCATGATGTTTGATCTGTTTGGTGAAGCTAGAAGTTTAAAGTGTATTCCCTGTTATAAACAACTTTTCATAAATGAATAGTACATGCTTAGGGTGCATTCACACTGAGTAAACGCTAGCTTATTTTGTAGAGTAAAATTACACTTGTAAATTTTGCTATCCCATTGACTTCAATGACATTTTACTGGCGTATTTTTACAGGCGTATTTTTACAAGCGTATTTTTACAGGCGTATTTTTTACACGTGTAAAAAAATATCATTGAAGTCAATGGGATAGCAAAATTTACAAGTGTAATTTTACTCTACAAAATAAGCTAGCGTTTACTCAGTGTGAATGCACCCTTATAAAAGAAAGTTTGTAATATCTTATTGCATAAATATATTTTCTGCTCCCTTTTCAAGCTGAGTTACTTTCTACATGTTAGTTTATGAAGAAGCTGCTAGAAAACACACTTCAATAATTGTTACTGTTATACTCTGCTATTTTGTGTTCTTGTAACATTGTGTAGATAAGAGGCTACCAGTGCACAGAATGGGGAAATAAATCAGTTAAGCAACTGTCAGTAGCCTCCAACTCTTCCCCCCCCCCCCCCCCATTGAGATCTATGTGGGAGGCAGAATACAGAGACAAATCTTATGTAAACAAGCGGGCTGTTAGATTGAAGAAGCAGGAGAACAGCTTAATAAGAAGGAAACAAATCTTCTATATTCCATATTTTCTTATATTCACATGCACTATTCCTTTATAAAACGTTGTTTAGAACTACAGGTACACTTTAATACTTCCATCTAGATACTAGTCTACTTTCTATGCCTCCCTATTATGGAAGCGACTTTTTAAAAAGACGTATTTGGTGTGCACAGATGGCTAACTGTATACGAGCTCAAAACAGGTGGTTTAAAAAGAAAAAAAAAAAGGAACAGCTCCTTATCGCTGCCGAGATGGGATTAACTGTTTCTAAGTCCCAAGATGGGGGTTACATTAATAACCAAGCAGTGTTTGCTCTATGCTGTTCCCCTAACCCCCATAGAGGAAAGTGGGAGTTATGGAACATAGCACATCCAGCTGGGCTGTTTCCATACCCCTGCAGCTGTACACTGTTTCTGTAGCACCTATTCTCCTCTTTTGGAACAGCATAGAGTGGTAATGCTCCGTTGTTCCCGTAACATTTGAATATAAGGCCCCATGTACATATATATATATATATATATATATATATATATATATATATTTATGTGTTTTTTTTTTTTATATATAGCATAGGGTCAGGTGGGTAGATACACGTTACTATTTGTAACTGACAGTGAATAACATCCGCTAAAAAATAAGATATGTCCTATTTTTGTCTGTTTTTCTGTCCTGACTGACCCAATAACAGTCTATGGGGTAAGCTTTTAATGTCCGTTTATTGGCTTCATTGATGTTAAAAGTGGATAAGATGGTTGGGTCACAGAAATGAAAAAAGGTAATGAAAAGTCACCCTCTATCCACCCTCACAGTGACTGATTAAAAAATGTTGCAAAACGGACCTTAAAAATAGAACCACAGACAGGAAACTGATGAAAAATAAGTGACACTGATGGAAAACTGACATTAGACACTGAAAGTTTCATTCGTTTTTAATGTCTGTCTTTTTCCATTGTCTTCAGCATGTAACCTAAAACCTAATAGAGTTTTCATTATCTTGACCTATCCACACCTGGACCCCCCCCCCTCTGTGGGCAGGAAGCTGCTAGTGGACAATGGTTTTGGGGAACTGCACCATTGCTCTTATTACTAGCAGCTTCCGGCTGCTGCTACAACTGGTCAGCATGGGGTTCAGGATATCAGACCCCGACAGATTACATACTGATGACTTATCTACAGGATAGGCTATCAGTATGAAAATGCAATTTGAGGCCAGAAAACTTTATTTCATTAAAATAGAGCAAAAGGTTCTGTGATCTGTAGGATTCCAGTTACACTGCTTATAATCATCCATAAAATGAGTCCGTACAGAGTAATTTTTGTCTCTATTTTTTAGAATGTTTTGAAGATTTCATCAGACTAAGTGCAGGGCATGAAATATTAATGATTGTTCTTGTAGTGAATTGGTTAACTATACAAAGAACGTCTCTAGTCTACGGAGATATTGGAGTGAATAATAGTCTGGATCTCCGCCAACACCAATCCTTGTGACCTTTCCTCTAATTCCATGTAATAACTTCTCTGGAAAGATGACAAGAACTCTTCACTAGCAGGTTCAAGCATTTCTTGACAGACACAGGTCACACGCTGGCAATCACGTTGCACGTCCTAGTGACCTTCAAGCCATTGCTATCTGTAATATAGACTGCAGGATTTGACGTCACAGGTTGCTGTGCTGCAGTGGATGCTGTGAGAAACCTCATGTTGACCACCAGTGTTTTTTCTTTGATGCTCCAAACCACAAGGAGTTCCTACGAATCGAAGAACAGGAAATTATCTGAAATGCTAAAAAGAAATAACAAAAGCCTTTGAGGCCCCACGTAGTGAAACATAGCAGCCCCCCCCCCAAAAAAAAAAAAAAACAAAAAAAAAACAAACAAACAAACAAAAAACTCTTGTTGCTCAGGAATGGTGGGGACTAGTGAGAAAATTCCAACTGTGCTGGAATCAGTGGAGCTACAACTGTTAACTAGAATTGGGGGAACTGATGAAAGGTCTTCTTTAAACTCATAATAATAACAGCAGCCAACAGGCATATTTAAAGAAGTATACCAGTGATGTTCAGGTATCTCCACGATGCGTAGCCGCCGTTGGTTTTCCCGCAGCGCTTTTTTGCTGCGGCCTGCTACATGGGGTTTTGCCTAAAGGGGTTTTCTGTGCCAGGTGGTTGCTTTTATACCGATGACCTGTGCACAATATGTGATCAGTTGTGGTCCAAGATCTGCTGATCCGGCTGCCTTCTGGCGCTGGGAACTATTGCACAGAATGGGGCTAGAGGTTCTTTTCAAGTATAATAACAAAAATATACCAGCTACATAAGGTGTAAGCAATTTCCTCCCAAGATGTTAGGTAGTTCACATCACACAGGGTCATTACACAGCAGGAAATAACTGCTCATATCACTGGTATGATAAGGGAAATGTTAAGTCATATGAGTATGTGACGGTACTACAACTATGGCTGCACATTGCAGAAAAAAAATGCTGCATCTTACAGTCCCAGGAAAGTGAATGAGAATTAGTTTAATGTCATCCCCACAATGCATTTTCTGCAGCATAATTTTTTTTTTTTTTTTTTTTTTTAAGCAGTGTTTTAATTTTTCCTATGAAAAGCTGCATTTTCCCCCATAGACTTTATATGGGAGGCAAATATGCAATGAAAAAAGGATTCTGGACAAATCTTGCAAATGGTTTACGAACAGAAAAAAGGGAACTACCTTAGGGTACATGACATGGTTTCTATATTTTGTGATTGCTTAATGTCTGTCTCCAGGTATAAACAACTTTTCATATGAATAGTACAGGCAAATATATGAAACTTGGTAATATATCTAATTAAATATTGTTTCTCCACTTTTAGGGAGAGTTAATTTTCACATATTAGTCTACCAAGAGGGTAGAAGGGATAGAAAAGACACTGAAATAATTGCTGCTTCTACACTTTATTACTCTGAGATCTTTTAACACTGCTAGGTTGTAGATAAGAGGCTACTAGTGCACAGAGTTAGACAATAGATAAATTAACCAGGAGCCAAAAGATCTCGCATGTTGTACTAAATTTGGTCACAAACCTCACATGAATGTTGTTGGATCCCACTGGTAATCTTATGTTTAGGGCAGCAGATTTTAACATGCAGTCCCTATTGTTTTCTAGGCTGAGTATTTTTCGGGTACCTGCTAGCATCTTGGTATCTTGTCTATGGTAGTCATTATTTTTGCTCAGCACATCCGAGCAGGTTTATGAAGTGCCATCTTATGTGCATAGATCAGCTGTTATTGAATGTAGATGTTTAGTTGCCAAGAGTAGAGCGGTTTGGTTTCACTTCTTGAAATGTGTCCATGTATAAGTAATGCATTGAAAGTGAATCTAGCACCAGTAAAATCACCTCTTTAACCACTTACATGCTGTTATGGGGTAGGTAATAACATGGTGAACATGCCAATCTTGTGAGAAAGTGCAGGCTTGCTGACAAGTCATCCACTTTTCATCTATATGCAAAAGAGCTGATGGTGCACCCAGGATGTGACTGTAACCACAGCGAAAACAGGTGCCCCAGCAGAAGCGGCCATGCCCCTGCTGCAATGAACAGCACATTTATGTACGGAATACAAATGGATTTTCTCAAGATTACACTTTAACCCAAGAAAAGTCTGGTCACTAAGATCCCCTACACCAGCATAGAATTGGTTTAGCAGAGACTTAGGTGGTAATATACTCCCTGTAAAGGACTGCTACACATTAATTTTATAGACAAATATTGGAAGACAGAAATATTACTGACCTTTAGTGATGTGAGACTGGCTAGCATAACATGATTTACTAGGGATATGTGGAGTTTTTGCCCGCACGATAGGGAAACACCAGCTATTCACTTGCACCAGCTTGAAATAACCACAAGGTGGCAGACGAAGACCATGTAAACCTAATCCTATATAATGAAACTTCTTTGAGACAAGTAGCTCAAATTGGCTATTGTGTGTCCTTCTCAGGGGGGTGAGACGCACATGTGGCGGTGATTATTATTTTTATTGCAATAAAGATAATATATTTATAGAGCGCCAACATACTCTGCAGCACTTTGCCAATCATACGATACATTTACAGACTTATACATTATTTATCAGCTCCAGCAATAGCGGTGAAGGTCCTGCTGGCAGAAGTGGTGACAGTGCCGGATGGTATACTGATCCAGTCATATGCTACAATACTAGGTAGTACAAATAATACTGCCTGAGCCTGGCACTGTGTATTGTGCAGATATGAAGTGCACAGAGTGCGGGATTAGTGTTACATGAAGGTGTTTAGTTTTGGGGAATAATGTAGAATAGAAGGGGAAGAGTTCATTTAGGGAGAGCAAATGTGCTCTGAGATGATGTTTTCGGACTGCATTGCAAGCCTTAGGCTGGACTGTGGGGTCTGCTGCTTTTTAAGCAGTCAGGGTCTTGGTCTTTTGGGTTCCCATGCGACCTCAAAGGACAGAAACCTGAACGCTAGTGTAAACCTGGCGTTAGGCCTCATTCACACATCCACATCTGCTTTTCATAGACAGCACTCCGCCATCTTTGAGCGTGGACTGTTTGTGAAAAATGCAGATGTCACACATACATGATATGCAGACATGTGAATAAGGCCTTACTTGATGTGTTGCTCCTATACTTTCTCATTTGAAGCGATGGCAAACTTAAGGGGTAGTCCAGCAGAAAGTGGGAATTGCATGTGCCCAATAATTGCACCTGTTGCAATTGCCCAATTATTGCATGTGCGCAATAATTGAGTTGTACCTGTACTTGACATGGCTTGACATGATAAAGGTACAGGTATACATATATGTAACTTCATGATGGATGTGCCCGGGACTCATTGTGTACAGCTGGGTTCACACAGTGCTTTAAATACACATTGAGGTTTTCAAAAAACACATTTGAATTTCAGAAAAGTATCATGGAAACCTCGCCTAGGCTTAGATCAGCGAATATGACAATCTTGTTTATTGTTAATGGCAGTAAATTTCTATTTTCCAAAGTTATTGTTACAAATAGCTCAATCCAATAAAAGTGCCAATACGGTATTAGGTGAACGTCTCCTGATAATATTTTCTACTTAAAGTTTGGATCATCCTAAAACATTGCATTTTCTCTTTTGCTTTCATCGAGTCAAATCTGTAGAGGAAAACACTGGTACTAAGTACATGGGGGAGGGAGCGTTCGGTCCTTCATCTCCAGGACAAAACATGAATGCATTCTCAAACCATAATGGCTGTCACTCCTGGAGCATTGGGCAGTGGGATTTTCTCAGTCAGCAGGTGGTTCCTTCTCTAGAGATTACCTTATAGCAGGGTTAGGAAACCTTCAGCTCTCCAGCTGCTGTGAAACTACAACTCCCATCATGCTCCATTCACTTCCATGGGAGTTCCAAAGACAGCAGAGCAAGTATGCATGCTGGGAGTTGTAGTTTTGCAACAACTGGAGAGTCGTACGTTCCCTACCCCTGCCTTATAGGATGCAACTAAAGGGCTAATATTCATGTGGTGAAAGGATATATTTAAGGCTAAGACCCCACGTGTTGTCCCGCAGTTCAAAGCACTGCGGCAAAAACTGCAGCAGCAACGCAGAGCGGTTCTTCCTGTAGTACTTTGCACAGAAAGTAAGCAAGGGTTTCCTCTGCGGACTTTCTTCTTCAATTATATCTTTAGGGAAACCGCCGGCGTATCTGTAGATATAATTGACATGCTGCAATTTATAAAACAGTTGCGTTTTGTAAATCACCATGTGTCTGTACTTGTGTTTTTTACCGCAAAGTGGGCATGGTATTCGCTAGAATCTCATCCTCTTTGCTGTTACTGTAAAATGCTGTATTTACGCCATGTGGGACCCCGGCCTAAGGAGGTTTTTTTTCAGGCTTTCATTGATTTTTTTATATTTACGACCTCTCTTTAGATTGGTGGTCAGACACTCAACTCCTGTATCAATCAGCTGCTCTCAGATTTTACCATATAACAGGCATGCTGGCTGTCTTCTCTGAGAGTACCACCTTGCACGAAGACCATTTAAAGCCAGAGCCCCATGTGGTGTAAACACCACAGCAAAAATGTGGCGTTTTACAGTCCCTGCAAAGTCCATTCACACATTGCAGAAGAATACGCACAGCGGAAATGCTGCATTTTCGCAAACCGTTTTGCTTTTGGAAAGTTTCCCTAAAGGTATAACTGGAGTAGAGAGTCTGCAGAGAAATTTCTGTAGACTTTCTGTGAAAAGCGCTGCAGCAAAAATTGTGATGCAATTTTTCCCCCAATACTTATTCATTGCAGCCCCACTACATGGGGCTTTAGCCTAAAGGGGTTGTCCAGCCCCTAATTGAATTTCCATACTGATGACAACAGGATAGGTCACCAGAATGTGATCTGTCAGGATCGACACCTGGACCCTGCACAGATCATATGTTCTAGTCACCTCTGGGTTCTGGAAGCTGCTAGTGGACATGCAGTGTGTGCAGCGCCGTAAAGCAGTGATAAAGCTTTGAAGAGAAAGTTTACGGAGTTTTCCTCTGCGGACTTTCTCTTCCCATTATATCTACGGGAAAGTGTTTCCATAGATATAGTTGACATGCTGCGATTTGCAAAGCCGCAACGGCTTTGCAAATCGCAGCGTGTCCGTGCTGCGATCTTTTCCACAAAATGGGGATGGGATTTGCATGAATCCCATCCACTTTGCCTGCACTGTACAAAGCCGCGATTTTTCGTAAATCACAGCGTTTATGTCCCGTGGGGCCCTGGCCTTATGTAGTGGACCCACCACCCATTCACTAGCAGCTTCCAGAGGCCAGGTCTTGGGACCCGACATCTCACATACCTATGGCCTGTCATAGGTAAGATAAGTCAGCAGTATGAAAATTTGATTTGGGGCTGGACAACCCTTCTAAGGGTAAGCTCACACGGAGTTTATTGGTTCGGAACCTGAGGCGCTGCGGATTAGGCCAAATGAATGGGCCTAATCAGGAGGAGGGAGTGGTTCGCCTCGCAAATTGGCCTGAAGAATGAGCATATCCGTTATTTTTTCCGGAAGCTTGAACAAACAGCTCCTGGAAAAAGACCTGACCAGCTCCCATTGATTTCATTAGGAGCTGTCTTTTTGATCAGGATTTTGAGGCGAATTTGGCCTCAAAATCCTGACCAAAATACCCCGTGTGAACTTACCCTTATGCTATTTTGGGTGGTCGCGTCAAAGATGTTTGACTATATTTCAAAATATTCTTTATAAATCTATAGTTTAACTCCATGTCAAGGTTAAACACTTTTTCCAGACCTTCAGAAAAATGGAAGTGTGCTCCAAAGCGGTTACCTTAGGAAACCCTCAGACCCCATAGACTATAATGGGGTCCGTGTATGGAGAGAAAAGTGTTGCTTGCAGCGCTTTTCTTTCCACATCTTTCATGCAGAGAAGGGAACGGAATTCCCAAACGCAGATGTGAAGCGAGCCTTAGACACAAGATCAGCCGTGTTTCATTAATGAGAAACTACATATATTTACTATAACTGAAAGATGACGTGTTCTTGCTCTTTTAGCAGAGTATCTTTTCAGCATTAGTTCATTTGTTTCTAGTACCTAGTATTGGGTTCAGACATTACCATGATTATTGCTAAACTGTAGGTAAAAGTTGAGACAATTTACAAAGCCGACAGCTGTTATAGAGGTCAGGGATAAGTCATCGGATGCATAAAAAGGTAATCTTCTATTTGATATGATGCAAGGATGTGCGACGTAAGGTGCACAGTGCAGAGGTAAAAGCACTTTATGACTCTGCTCACATTAAGGCTTCATGCACACAAAAGTGTGCATGTGCCAGGTCTGTGGTTGAACGGTATGGAAAGCCTGCGTGCCGCCTATGCACACATGGACCGATTCATTTACTTCAGTGAGCCTGGGCTGCAAAGTGGACAGACATAGGACCTGTCCAGAGTTTCACCCCAGGCTCATGGCCCCATACATTGGGCCTGTGATAACACATGGGTGTGTGTATAAGGCCATAGAATACATTTAGTGTGCTAGCCATGAAAAACCCAGCTAATACACTGACAACGCGCACAGTTGTGTGCATGAAGCCTTATGATATAAGCCAGTCACAGGGTTTCTGGCACCTTTGAGACCCTAGAGGACCAGTCATAGAGACCAGTTCAGGTAAAGAAACAGAGTATATAACGGCCATGTTTCCTGAGCCAACCACAGCTTGTTTGAACTGATTTCATTGTACCATACAATAAATGTTAGCGATTGTGCAGTAAAACCATGTTTGGTTTGGGTATTGTTGCTAGCAAAGGTTGGTTACCAAAAGTCACTTTTCCACAGCAAGGTCCTGGCTCAGCTCTGTTCACCACAACTATATACCAAGAGGGAAATTGTTGGCATTTCCATATGTGTAATTGACTTGCTGTGAGTTCCAAAACTGCAATGAGTTCTGCTGCGTGTATTTTTCTGCAATGTGTGGATGGAATTTGCTGGATTTGAAAGGACTGTAACACCACGTGGGGCCCAGCCAAAAGATGTCTTCTGGATGTCTCCGCTACCTCAGGTGACACACGATAGTGATATTTCACAAGTTTTGGAGACATGACCCTACAATACCACTCTATCTTGCTTGGTGCCTTGTCTGTGGAGGTACCAAGAACATGTCTAGTGCCAGGTACTATCTGGTGCATTTGCTAAAAGGTAAAGGTGAATGTTGAGGTGAATTCGTCTCGTGGACTAGAAAAATGGCTATAGAGTATTATGTAGAGCTGTGGGAGGGCTGGGTTAACACTTCTGAGTCTATCTTTTTACATGCATTATGATGATGTCCCTTATTTTTTTGAATACAGTGGTGTAGATTAAACCTCCTCATTCCTGACTGTCACATTCATGTGTACAGGAAATACAGGAAGAGGGCCGGGCAGTATTGGCCGGGGTTCCTCTGTTTCAACACATGACAAAGTTTTAAGAAGGGAACAAAAAATCTTCCGTAACATGGCGACATTACGTAATGTACTTTTCTTAACATATTGCAACTTTTTTTTTTTCTCCTCGCTAGGCCTAGTTGCAGACGACCATGTGTATATTGCAGTCCGCAAACTAGTATTCAGTCTTCCTTTTTTTTGCGGACCATCTGTTATCAGTGTGTCTTCAGCATTTGTGCCATATGTCCGCAAAAACGTACAGTGTGTCATTTGAGTGTGATCTACAAAAAAAAAAAAAAACACACAGGAGACATCTATTGATGTCCCTAGCTTATTCTGCAAATACGGACTACGCACTGATGACACACGGAGTACATCCCTGTGCTGTTCTTGGTTTTTAGTTCCCCATAGGCTTCTATGGGTGAGTCCGTGCCACAAACACTGAACAGAATAGGACCTGCTCTATATTTTACAGTGCGGACTCATGGCCTGCATACTAATTGTGTGCATGAGCCCATAGAAATGAATGGGTCAGGGTGCTATCTGGGAAAAACATGGATAGTACACTGATCTCGCCCCTGATGATCATCTGCAAGGGGCTTTAGGCTGAGGACACACAGTATGAAAGCCAGAGGGGAAAACTGCAGCAGTGATAGACATCCAGCAGTCATAAAGGGGTTGCCCCGAAATTACAGGTTTCTGTAGGGAAAGAAGAGAAGGTGAATAATAATAATGAAAAAAAAAAATCTTTCACCCACTGGTGTCCCCTACCAATGTCAGCAGCCTAAGGAAAGGAACCACAATGTCACGCACATTCGTCACCTGTAATGACCTTCTGAGAGCGAGACCTGGGGCAGCAAGCTGAGCATGTGCACTGTTGGTCTATTCACTGTCTATGGGACTGCCGGAGAGTCTACTGCTCTGTAATCTCCAGCAATGCCATAGAGAATAAATGATGTGGCAGTGCACATGCTCACCCTGGATTGGAAAATGGGACCCCTGCTCTGACCTGATAAAGGACCTGTAAGTAAATGGAGGTCCTTACACAAGTTTTAGCTGACTAAAAATTTGGTGCAGGAAGGCCACTGCCAGTCACTTTCCAGTAGCCGCATGCAACTTCATTGCCTGGGCGTTTTCCTAGTAAAAGCTTAGTCTCTATTCATACAAATGATCTTCACTGCTATGTGACGTCTGTTTTCCTTCAAGGGGTTGTTCACTTTCAGACCAACATTGAGAGACCTTGTATAATAGAAAGTTGTACAATTTTCCAATATGCTTTCTGTATCAATTTGTTATGGTTTTATAGATCTGTGTACTGTCATTTATTCTGTTACTTCTAGTGGCTAAAAATCAGTCCATGGTCATGTGATTTACAGTCCATGGTCATGTGATTTACAGTCCATGGTCATGTGATTTACAGTCCATGGTCATGTGATGCACAGTCCATGGTCATGTGATGCACAGTCCATGGTCATGTGATGCACAGTCCATGGTCATGTGATGCACAGTCCATGGTCATGTGATGCACAGTCCATGGTCATGTGATGCACAGTCCATGGTCATGTGATGCACAGTCCATGGTCATGTGATGCACAGTCCATGGTCATGTGATGCACAGTCCATGGTCATGTGATGGACACACAGGTGCACAGCTCGTTACCGGGCAGATGTCTGATTACTGAGCTGTGCCTATAACGAGCAGCACCTGTGTGTCCATCACATGACCATGGACTGTATATCACATGACCATGGACTGTATATCACATGACCATGGACTGAGTTCTACCCACTAGAAGTAACAGAATAAATGACAGCGTGCAGAGATCTAGAAAACTATGAGGATTTGATACAGAAAGTCTATTGGAAAATTGTACAACTTTCTATTATTAACAATAACGTGTGCACATTACGATCACAAAGCAATAACGTTCACAGATGTCTCGTATAAGATAGGGGTGCGCTTCTTCTAAATGCAATACGGCTGGTAACGTCCAGGTGGGCGCCTCTGCACGTGTGTGTACGGTAGTTGGTCCCTCCCCTGGGCGGAGCCTTCTGCTCAGTACCGTTCAGGATATGCGGGCGCTGTGATGTGCGGGGTGCCGGCGCTGCCTGCTTGAGTCGTGTGTGCAGTACCGGTGACTGCAGTGTGTGCCCAGCCGTCCAGTGCCCGATCCAGAGATGGCAGACTGTCCCCGGGAACTCACCCAGAACCCTCTGAAGAAAATCTGGGTGCCTTATAACAATGGACATCCTGTACAGCACAGCGCCCAGAGGAGAGGTAACCATGTGTGCACAGTGTCGGCGTCATCCACGTTACGACACATCATCCGATCTGGTCTGATACAATCAATAAGCAGTCATGTGATCCCTGGACATGTGGGATCAGACGCAGACAGGTGAAGCTTGTCTATGTCTGGGGGGCTCATTAAGTGTCCATGGGGGGCATCAGGGTGTGCGGGCACAAATTGGTGTGTATATTTTATTATTTGTGTGTAGTTCTATAGGCAGGCTGCACCTGATACTATGTATACTTTGCTGTGCCATATAGAAGTGGCAGAGGATGGCATGACATGTTGAATACTGACTTTACTCATGACTGGCATAATAACTTCTGCCCAGAATAACCAAAAGGCAAAGTTGTAGCAGTGCCCATAACAAAAAATGTCAGAGAGTGTCTCCTGGTGCAGGGGGCAACATAGATGGAGAGTTAGAATAGCCATGGAGGTCAGTGGCACGCTGGTATGTGTGTACTGTGCCCACTAAGATATGCTATGTGCACATTATATAGTGGAGCGGTCTCTGTTAACTCCTTGATGACCGCTATAAAGGAGTGTACAGGTGACCAATGTGACATCACCTCTGACAGGTAGATGTGTCGCTATGAGGATTGATATTGATGTGCATGTACTTGCTGGTGTCTCTGCCTGGTGACGCAGTATCTCAGGATTTTGGGAAGAAGGGGGGGGGGGGGGGTTGGTAGAGTCACACAGGCACTGCAGTAGGACTGCTCCAGCACCATCTGCATCTCCTTCACAACAGCAGTCACATCTACAATATTATATCGTGTCTATAAATAATATGTGGTTTGCCACTTCACCCATTGACAGGCGGCAGAACTTCTTCATTCAGCAGAATCCTAGATGGCTCCTCGGTCAGTTCTGTCATTTACTGCTCTGCAGTGGGTGAGATGCTGAGCGTGCCAGCGTCCTGCATTCATGGTCCTCTTCTCTGCAGTAATAGGATGGCGGTAATGGACTGGTCATTGCAGGAGACTGTCTGTGTAGCATGCAAACAAGTGGTGCAAGTGGTAATGTTATTGTGGATGTATATTAATACTGTGCAAAAGTTTTAGTCATGGGAATGCTGCAAAGTAAGAATTATTTCAAAAATAGAAGTGTTTATTTTTTTTTGATCAGTAAGCAACATAGAAATCTCAATCTCCTCAATAGTTGCTGTGTCCTCCCTCTTGGTGAGGAGTCCTGGAAGTGATGATATGGACCCACAGACCCCTAATCTCAATATCATCCCTTTGCCTTCCATCAATTCTTCTCGGCACTCTTGCAGACAGTTTTTGAAGGAACTCTGTGGAAGGTTGTTCCTGCCATCTTGGAGAACTAAGCATGCAGATGTAGGCTTGCTGCAATCCTTCTGTCTCTTTTTGTGATCCCAGACAGACTGGATGATGATTGGGAGGTGGAGGGGGTGGGAAAGTTGCTTAATTGCAATAATAGATGAAATATACAGTATAAATGGTATAAAGACATCTTGTGAAATAATGTTGCAATGCAGATCCCTTTTTTTGTTAAAAAAACCCCCCCTCCAAATATATATATATATTTTTTTAAAAAACTTTCTGTATATTATACTGTTATTTTGTTTTTTAATGTACCCCCCTTTACTATTTGGGATATTTGGCTATAGCACATCCTAAATATAGCGTTATTTTCAGAGTTTCCTCAGGTCTCATAACTACATAAAGTTCAAAGTTCCTGTTTTTTGCTCTGACCCATGGCAGATACACTCACTGTGTTACTTGATCATGTATTATCTCGTGTTACCATTGTTGTACGTCTGGAGCCTTCACACGGCGTTACGCTGCACTCATTCTGATTGTAAAAACTCGTTCAGAATGAGCGCGTAAAAAGCAGCTCCCATTGATTTGAATGGGTGCAGGCATACGTGCGCTCCCCATTGAAATCAATGGGAGGCTTTTTTTCCCTATTGCTTTCAATGTATTATGCGAGTAATTTTCAATTTTTCAGCTTCCCCCAGTTAATATTATTAGGATGTCCCTGTGGACGAATGTATCTGACAGTGAATACCAAACAGCTTTACGACAGATGTGTTCTTTATTATTGTGGTATCTCTGCTATGTGTATGCAATGGATGGTGCATATGTATGTATATTATTATTATTATTGTTTATTTATATAGCAGCATTAATTCCATGGTGCTTTACATTTGGGGGTTACATACAGTACACAAAATATACAGGTAGATATACTGACAGTGATCGGCTGGCACAGTGGGGTAGAGGGCCCTGCCCGCGAGGGCTTACAGTCTATGAGGGAAGGGGGGTAGAGACATAAGGAGAGGGGGAGACTGTACAGATGGCAGTGAGGTGATAGTGTTATTGGAGGTTGTAGGCCTTCCTGAATAGGTGAGTCTTCAGGGCCTTCTTGAAGCCTGTGATTGTGGGGGTCAGTCTTATGTGTCGTGGTAGGGAGTTCCAGAGTATGGGGGATGCACAGGAGAAATCTTGGAGACGGTTGTGTAAGGAGCGGATGTGGGCAGAGCGGAGTAGGAGGTCATTGGAGGATCTGAGGTTACGTGTGGGCAGGTAGCAGGAGATTAGGTCAGAGATATATGGAGGGGACAGGTTGTGGATGGCTTTGTATGTTAACCTTAGTAGCTCGAACTCAATTCGCTGGGCTATGGGTAACCAGTGGAGGGACTGGCAGAGGGGAGCAGCCGATGAAGATCGGGAGGTGAGGTGAATTAAGCGAGCAGCGCAGTTTAAGGTGGACTGGAGGGGGGCGAGGGTGTTAGCTGGGAGTCCATGCAGAAGGGTGTTGCAGTAGTCTCAGGAGATTATCAGGGCATGGACGAGTGTCTTAGTAGTTTCAGGGATGAGGAAGGAGCGGATTCGATGGATGTTCTTGAGTTGGAGGCGGCAGGAAGTGTTGAGGGTTTCAACGTGTGACTTGAAGGATTGGTCAGAGTCCAGGGTTACCCCAAGGCATCGGGCCTGTGGGACAGAGGTAATTGTAGTTCCGTTGATAGATGGGTCAGGTGGAGGGGCCATATGGGGTGGGGTGAAGATGATGAACTCCGTTTTCTCCATATTGAGTTTGAGAAAGCGGGAGGAGAGGAAGGAGGCTATAGCTGTTAAACAATGTGGAACTCTGACCAGCAGAGAGGTAATGTCTGGTCCAGAGATGTATATTTGGGTGTCATCGGCATAACAGTGGTACTGGAAACCATGAGATTCTATGAGTTGGCCCAGGCCAAGGGTGTAGATGGAGAACAGGAGGGTATGTGTGTATGCATGTGTTTACATTTGTTCCTCTTGGTAGATATGTCTTTATGCATGTTATTAAAATACAGAGCAAATACATATATAGAAAGCAGGTTGTATGTGTTTGCTAAATTTTGCCTTGGTCCTGGCATAATGTAATGGTTGGTCCTATAATGAAGTCAATAGCTGCATTTGAGACCTCTGTCATTTAAAGGTGTTACCCTGGATTTTTTAAATTTTATTATCTATCTATTTATTTTGCTTACTTATATAGCGCCATCATATTCCGCAGCACTTTACAGACATTGTCAGTCACTGTCCCATAGAGGACTCACTGTCTACATTTCCTATCAGTATATCTTTGGAGCGTGGGAGGTAACTGGAGTACCTGGAGGAAATCCACACAAAAACGGGGAGAACATACAAACTCCTTGCAAATGTTGCCCTTAACAAATTCATTTTAGACCGGGAAGGTGAAAAAGACCCATACTCTCCTGACCCCGGTGCTCCAGTGCCTCCAAACACGGACGGTCTTGCAGCTCCAGTGTTTGCTTCCAGTTGAAGTCTCTTCTGCACATGACTATTGAGACCAATCAACGGCCTCAGCAAAGACCACAGGACATCACTACCTGTGTTGTCCCATTTCCTTATTCCTGTGAGGTCCCTGATTGGTCTCAGCAGTCATATCAGGAGCCTAAGAAAAGGAACATGAGACGTCACAGCTGGTGATGACTTCATACAAAAGAAGACAGAAGAGCAGTGGGACCGGACTATACTGGGAGGCACCAGAGCATCCAGGGACAGGAGAGTATGTTGTGGGGGTTTTTTCACCTCCCCTGGCCTAATTAAAAAAAAATAAAAAAAAAATTCCTGGACAACTCCTTTAAGTTTACCACTTGCTTCATATGATGACTGAACAGTTTTGCTTCTCTTAATGGAAACGCAGTGTTAGACTGTAGATGACTGTCACCTATTAGGATTATTTGGGAAAGGTTAAGGTTGTTCTTGTCTGAGGGCACACTCAGAAAAGCTTTGATGATCTTGGATTGTGTTTGTGGAAAGATCTTTGCTCATATGGTCCTACCGCCATGTAATGCCCATAGCTTACATTACTATCATGTGTGGTACAAGTTCTCTCTTCCCTATTTTGATCACCTCTCCTTGTTTGTTTCTTTGGCAGTATGTATGACCAATTGTCCTACTCTTATTGTTATGGTGGGTCTCCCTGCCCGAGGCAAGACTTACATCTCCAAGAAATTGACTCGCTATCTCAACTGGATTGGAGTTCCAACCAAAGGTAAGCCTTCCCAATGTGAATGTAATGCAATAGCTACTGCAGAGAAACATGTTCTATGCAAAGGACACCAAAACTATATTGGTGTTTAATAAAATATGAAGGCGCCAGTGAAGAGAAAGTCCGTGCTCGACTTCCCATTTGCCAACAGTTTAAAATATTCTGGCTTTTTTTCTCAGTTCTTAGGGTAAAGTTCATACTTCTAAAAGCCTCTGCCAGTGAGAATCTCATCCTCTGTTCTGTTGCCCAGACAGGAGACGCATTATATTCATCCCTTATTTCCCGACTTCACTAAATTGGTTTTTGAAGATCCTGGAAACTGCTGTCAGGACGCAGGCAAATTGTTCTCCATATGATGAGCGTGTGGGAGGGTTACATGCCCTGGGGCTAATAAGCTGAGAGTGACTGATATTGGCAGCTCTGTTCCTTTATATTTGGCCCCTGTGGCTTGAACTTCCCATCTGATTTATTACAAGTAAATATTAATGTCATTAAGCAAATGACCGGCTGTGGGCAACGTCGGCTTCATCGATGAGGAGTATTAGATTATATTAAAAAGAGTCATTATGAACGTTGCATGAGGGAATAGTACAAGCCAATATAAGAAACTTTGATAAGTGGAGAAAAGAGCATTGTTCTCTGAGAAGCTATATTACAGGCACTTCATCATTTCTCCATCCCACTTTCTGCACCTTCACTCATTCTAAATAAACTGCTAAAATCCATTCCTACTGAGCCAGCAATGAAGACTGATTAATATGTCTGGTTACAGGGGCTGCCCATAGAACTATGGAATAAGGAGGGAACAGGTTTAGAGTGAGAGAGACAGACACACAGATGCTTCTGCTGTCTCCTCCCAGTGCTGCATTCACAGCAGGACTGCTCACTTCTGCTGTATAATGTCCTCTATGCCGCTAACTTGTGAGAGTGAGCTACGGAGAGATAGAGGAGATCCTGCTCTCTGTGTTTGGTGTAAGGGAGACAACATTGCAACTCTTCTCTGCCCCCACTGAAGCTGAGCTTAGGGAAACTGACAATTTAAGATGGAGCCTACAGAGTGGAAACAATGGGTACTTGCAAAATACATGCCATACATATTGGATACAGTGTTATTTTTCATCTATACACAATATAGTTAATATGAAATGACCAGGCCTGTATTTGGTGTCTACCATTTACATTACTTTGCCTGTTATCAGTGAATGCGTAGTAGGTGTCACCCACCTCTGCAGTGTTCTGTTTTATGGGGCAGAGCCAGATAGCATTCAGCCACTAGGTGGATATAGACTCGTATATGTGTCTGATTCCATTGTCAGACATCCATAGAGCTATCGTATGTGACTAAATAGCACAGCAGGCTCATTTGCCATACACCAGACTAAGAGGAGGGGTCATCCTAGGTAGTTTTAATCCCTGATCATATTTTATTTCCATTTTTTTCAAATATTAGTGATACAAAGGCAACAACTGTGTACTCGTTGCAAGTAGGCAAGTGATTTTAGGTGAACCCTAGCGTGTAGGTATTACTTACTTCTCTTGCCCTCATAGTGGAGTACATGATATCTGACATAAAGGAGGGATGTGATCTTTGGAGTTGGCTGAGATGTGAGCTTGTTACCTTTTTGATTTTTTTTTTTTTTCTTTGTTAGTTTTAGGGTGCGGTCACGCGATGTAAAATGGAGCGCAAGCTGGCATGTATACGCGTGTCGGCATTTTGCACACTCAAAAAGATCCCATTGATTTCAATGGGAGTTACGAGCGTATACGCCACGTTATTTTGCGCCCATAATTTTGCGGCGTATACGCTCGTAACTCCCATTGAAATCAATGGTATTTTTTTGAGCGTGCAAGATGCTGACACGTGTATACGTGCCAGCTTGCGCTCCATTTTACATCGTGTGAACGCACCCTTAAAGGGATTTCATGGGTTAGTACAATACTCTTTACAGCTTTTATTGAATAGACGGAGTATAGGTATACTTATGACCATTTTTGGTGATGCAACAATACTGACTTAGCCCACTTTAGACACCCCTTAATGCAGCATGTGACCCATGGCTGGAACCCTTATGAGATCTCTATGTGATGTTTTTACTTATTGCTTTGATTGATTGACTTCTATCCTGGTGACATTCCTATTCATGTGACATGTGCAAAGCTTGATGGTCACTTCTTGAATTTTGTTTCCCTTTTTTTTCCTTTCTTGCAGAGTTTAATGTCGGGCAGTACCGCAGGGATCTTGTCAAGTCTTTCAGGTCCTTTGAGTTTTTTCTTCCAGATAATGAAGAAGGCCAGAAAATACGGAAGTGAGTATTTCATACAAAGTTCTTTGGTAAACCATAGAATAAAAATATTCATTGCCTACGTAATCATAGGGAATATGATAAACCTGTATTCAGGGACTATAGTGTGAACCTAGCCTTACTCTATCTGGTACTATATACACTTTATGCGTCTTTCATTGAACTGTTTGAAGGAGTAGGAAAACATTACTTTGTACAAAGTTGCTGTACCCCGGAGCCAGAGAATGCCAAAAATGTGTTCTTCAGAAGCTGTCAAGGCCCCTTTGCTGTGACCCAGATTGCAGACAAAGCTGCCTCTGTCCCGATTCTGAAGACCTCTACATGTGCCCAACACTTTACTTACCATAGTCTCCCCCAGTCTGTTCTCTGCCACACATGCTTATTATATTGATCTATCATTTATATACGCCCTTGTTTCTTTTTCTGTATTATCGAGAGATGCAGACATCGTTTTCTATACATTTTCACAGACAATGTGCCTTACTGGCTTTAAACGATGTCAAGAAATATCTGGCAGAGGAAGGTGGCCATGTAGCGGTAAGTATTAATGTATGACATGGCGATAACCCTACTGTTATTGTAGAAAATCCCACCTCTGCGACTGTCCACAACTATTTTGTTAATAAGGTCTGTCCATCCATGTTAGGGGTTTACTTTTTTCAACAGCATATAAGTAGTGTGAGCATTGCTGTTAGCTCATGATAGGGTATGTAGAGATTATAGTGTGAGATTGCTAGGGGTTAATATGCCAATGTAGCCACCTGTCTTTAAACCCAGTAGAGAGACTACCATGCCCTGGGGAAGGGCTGATATTCATCCATTAAAGGTATGTTACCTCTGTATGACATGAGGACATCTGGCTAGCCTATGTCTTTAATACCTGATTGGTTAGTGATAGTCTAGTGAATAAAGAGGCTGCAACACTAGTTAAAGGGGTTGTCTGGGAAGTTTTAAATTGACTTCTCTGATCCAGTGGCTGATGATGATGATAGACCTGGGGGTTCTGGCCTCGTCATGACCCCTACGTCACATGATTGGAAGCAGCGCTCTGCCCCCTCCCTTATTCCACAGTTTCCCTGGGGTCCATTATCATCCACTAGATCAGGTAAGTCAATTTAATCTCTCCAGACAGCTCCTTTAAGTTTTGAGGCTCCTTTACAGACTCTTCCTACACAGCATTGCACTGGCTTTTTATTGTGCGCAGAACTACTAGTCAGTCCCAGGGACCTCTATGGCGGCTGTGCTGTAGTTCCCTCTATAGCCGTTGGTTAGATACATCACTGTGCAGGATGAAAGCTGGTGATTTCTTTTAAGTTGGTCCGGTTTCCGATATTATACCCCCATGACTTTAATAACTTGGTATATCCTAAATGGGAAGAATATGCAAATCTGACTTCCATGATGTAATTAGGAAGTCAGTGCCTCAGACATGCACACCAATAGAGGGCGCTCGCTGAGAATGTGCAAGTCTATCTTCCATGATGTAATTAGGAAGACAGAGCCTCAGTCAAGCAATCCAATAGAGGGCGCTTCCTTTAACATCATGCCGACCTTCTCAGAGGCCTTTGTTTGCAATGATGTTGGGATTTTACCAGGTACGGTTTCTCAGCCAAGGACAGCTGTTTCGATGTTATTGCATCTCGTCAGCTTGGCGCAGAGAGAACTGACCTGGCAGAGGTGTGAGGCTTAGACAGGGTTGGGGGGATATCGTCACTCCATAGGGAGAGACTACCATTTAGGTGTGTGGAGTCTTATTAAGCCATGAGCGCTGCACTGTCTTGAGTGACATCTGCATCTTGCACCTTTCTAATATTGTTCAAAATCCACGGGGCGCAGGTGCAGAATCCAGCCCTTTACTGTTCACTGGCCTACCTCTGCTTCTTGCTCACCTCAGTACATGCGCAGTCGCTGAGTGAGGCCATAAAGGACTGTATTCTGCATCTTTGCCAGATTGAATGCACAGACACTGTAGACACTGAAGTGGATGGAGTGGGGTGGTCTACAGTCAAGCAACCGACTACCGTGGTTTGCTCCAAGCTCATAAATGCACCAGACTCCATGGATTGTGGATATCCCTGTGGTCAGACCCCATACTGGTGGTATAATCTAACCTCCTACCATAGTGAATATCCCTTTATTGTAAATTTGCATTTATACTGCTGTACAGAGCATATTTAGGTAATGTGCCCGTTCCATGGAATATAATAGGTAGACCTATATCAATTATCTATAAAATCCATGATAACAGCTGGTATTTTACGATGTCTTTTTTCATTCCAGGTTTTTGATGCAACAAACACAACACGTGAACGACGGGAAACCATCCTTAAATTTGCAGATCAGCATGGTTTCAAAGTAAGCGGCTCACTAACAATGTGTCATACTAAATAAATGTTCCCGGCACAACAGCGGGAAACCGCAAGCTCATATAAAATATAATTGGCATGTTCTGTTGTAAGCGGGAATAAGATTTGCTCCTGCTATATTCCGTGACGTTTTTAAAGCTGCAATCTTTAGCCGTTGTTCCCATACTTAACTCAAACTAGTAGAACAGATTATGGTCAAAGGACAATGTCTTCTCGGCAAAGGTTGAACGCCTTTAATATAGGTCTAGACATAGTTTTCTTATTGAGTCAGGGTCTATTCTGATGTGCTTATTATTGCTCCATGTGGGAGCAGCAATTTTAGCACATTAACTAGATGATTCGGTAGTTTCAATGAAGGAAAACCTGTTTGGAAGAATGTTCATGCAAGGATTTCCCTCAGTCCCATGAGTTATGGTGCTTAGTATATAGCGTCCACATGGTGTTGTAATATGCACGTCTGAATAAGCTCTGTATGCCCATACACCTTCAGCAATTGTTGACTGAACTCTCATTTCGCTGACAGCTGTCCCTCCTGAATCCCCCATACATTTAATAAGGAGGGTGGGGGAGTAAGCGCCTATGAAATAATTTTGGCACATGTATAATTCAGTTTGTGCAGCCATTCCTTTGTATATGTTGTGCACCACACATAGTTGGCTAGACACACCAGAATTATCAGGTTTGACTCTCTTGTCTTGGGCATGTTTGGGTAGCCTTAATGGGGTTATGCCAAAAAAAAAAAAAAAAAAAAAAGATCCCCTATCCATATGATAGAGGATAAATTGCTGATCAATGGTGAGCCATCTGCCAAGAACCTCATCATTCCTGAGCACAGATGGTGTTTTACCCCTGTCGAGAATGTAGTTGGGGAATGTAATTGCAACTCCATTCATTTCAATGGGAACATTAGAGATGTCACAGTGCTGAATATCAGCCATCTCTATTGCTACCATTGAAATGAATGGGGTTGCAATTGCATCTCCCATCTACATTCTCAACCATCTGTGCTCGGGAATGATGGGGGTCTTGGCAGTTGGATCCCCACTGGTCAGCACTGATCCTCTATCATATGGATATCAGATATTTCTTTTGTCGATGGGTTCACTGTGGCTACATTCACAACAGGATTAAAACTCCCCCTGTTCTCGGGACCCCCCAGCGGTCAACAATCTATCACATATATTTTTTTTTTGTGGCATAACCTTTAATTTTGCACCTTTTCTTGAATTCCAGTAAGCCTATGCATATTCTGAGCATTCAGAATTTAGCTGACATCCTCTTAGCTCTGACCTCACATCTCCATGTAACCTCCTGCTGGTTCACTGTCTGTACAGGAGTTGCTGTGTTAAATGTATTGAAGCAGAATGCATTGGATTATAGGATCTTGGCTAAGCGGTCTGTCAGCATGGCTTCACCCAGTTCCAGTAGCAAATTTTAGGATTGTGAACACCTCATTGAATGTGAATAGGCGGTACTGCAAACACTTCAGAGCAGTACGGTATGTGCAGTGTCTATGTACTGACTCACCACATCACCTGAATCATAAGTACATGTGAAATATAAATGTTAAAATGTGACCGTACCCTTTACCTAGTGAGTAGCCAGATTAGATTACTGTATATAGATATCTTCAGGTCTAAATGTCTCAAGGTACTTGTATCTAAACGAGTTGTGTTTGCTGAGATCCGCACATTCTTCCTTACTCCTCTCCTTATCTGAAGCTTCCTCGGAATATCTTTACATTCACTTATGATAATACTGGTTACATTATCCCTCTGCATAGATCTCTATGTACACACCTTTTCTCATGGACACAACTTGTCCACCAAGATCTCAGTGACTAACGTGTTGACTTAAATTGCATCTTACTGTATTGGACATCTGTTTGCACTACTGCATTAAAGTATGTTCCTTTATGTTCTTTACTTCTGCAGACTTTCTTTGTGGAATCTGTGTGTGTGGATCCAGAGGTTATCGCCGAAAACATTGTGGTAAGCAGTGCTATTAAAGTCCTCTATCGTGCACTTTGCTGGATAAAAAGTAAAATGAACAGTTTCAGAAGGACTTTATTTCCAAGAACAGGGGAACATGCTGTTTGGACTGATCTCTGCAGATAGATTGGTCTAAGCATGCAAAAAATGACTCTATGTGCATTAGTGAAATATCTTTCCCTAGCATCAGTGTCTGTCAGTGCAAGCGAGAAGAGTGAGATTCCCTCCGCTTTGTATAGTTGGCCATTGTTGCTCTGCTTTCTCTGTACATGACCTATGTCAGTCACCCTTCCAATCCTCCTACAGGCTAAGGCCCTACGTAGCGAGCCACAGCCGTAAAGCATTGCAGAAAAAAAGTGGCGGAAAAGCTTTGAGGTTTTTCCCACAGCACTTTTCACAGAAAGCCTGCAGAGTTTTCTTCTGTGGACTTTCTGCTTCCAGTATACCTATACAGAAACCGTCACAGCGTTGTCGTAGGTATAATTGAGATGTTACTATTTTGGAAATCGTAGCATTTCCGTTGCGGGTATTTTTCTACAATGTGAACATGGGATGCAAGTACTTTGCAAGGATTTTAAAATGCCCTGTGGAGCCCTGGCCACAAGCTGTTTTATTTGTGCTTGCCTCCTAATTGCCAGCCTGTGTGATCTACCGTCCCTGATAACTTAGATGCTTTACCATCTCCACAAATTAATCCTACTTGTACAACATCCCCCTGTGTCAGTATTTCTAACGCTGGAAGAATGGAGGGTTTACAACTAAGAGCGTTGTGCTGTACTATCTATGTGACATTCAGCAGAGCAGCCAGCTAAGTAAAGGAGTAACACAGACTCCACAGCAAAATAATAGAATAGGCCATCAAGATTTTAGTTCTGTAAATCCATATAAATGAAGTGGTTCATTTCGCTGCTGCTGTCTTCAGCTGGATATTTACTTTGAAAAAGTTATGTAATACGTCATCACCTTGAGCCCCCCCCCCCCATGATATTAATATGCCCTAATATACACATGACAGAGATGTCTAAACTGCACAACCCTTTTATTGTTTGTGCAATAAGTCTATTGTGTGCATCATAAAATACCTAGGTTAGAGCAAGTCCTTTGTTATACATGGAGCATGACTAGGGAACCGGCCTGAACATCTCGCTGTTAACTCCATTGATAAACCTCAGAATTAATGAATAGCCTTTGCTTTTCCTTTCCATCTTAGCAAGTGAAGTTGGGCAGCCCGGACTACTTGAACTGCACTAGTGAGGAGGCCGCTGAGGATTTTATGAAGAGGATAGAGTGTTACAAGAATTCCTATGAGACCCTGGATGAGAACTATGACAAGTATGTCTCTTCCTCAACAACTTGCTATTTTCCTTAATAAGGTGGTTAGTACATGGTATTGCCTAAATAGCCTAATTTGGAAAGCATAAAGGTTACCAAATGTTTTTCATACATCTTGTTAACCTATCCTGAAGAGCTAAGGCCATTGTATACTGAAGGTATGGATGAAGGTTCAGTAGTATTATTCGGCCAATGGCTACGTATATTGCGGTGCTTCTTTAATGTATAATGTTTGACTTGAATGAATAAACACGATTGTATAAGTAAATCTGTAGGAAGTCGCACATAATGTAAGAAGGTGTAAAGACTAATAATTCTCAGACAAGCTGCCCCCTTCCAGAGCACCTGTCGGCTCTCCTGATACTTCTCATTCAATAGACACTTGAACTCCTCATGAAATACCAGTCCTGGGGCATCTTTTCTCTGTTGTTCCTCCTGGAAATGTATGAATACACTGATAGGTGGGTGTCCGCAGTTAGGACTGTGTCCGTACAAGGTCTCGCCCTGTCCAGTTAGTGCTGCCAGCGTCTGACTCATAATATAGGTATGAATTCACTGGGAATATTCTAGAAGGATTAACAAAGAAATGGCACAATGTAGATTAGGACATGTCTTTTATGTCACACCTCAGTTTCTGGTATGAACAAGGCAGACATTTTGTTGCAGTTGCTACTACTAGGCAAGTGGTCAGACACAGGACTGGACCAACAGTCCAGCATATTTATTAGAAATTGCGCCCCAAAACTGGCGTACCGGGTTTAGTAATGTGCGCTCCGTTGTGAGTTATCTCTATGGGACTCTAATGGTAATGCAGGAGCCCTATCTTAGGCTTCATTCACATCTGTAAGAGACTCCGTAGCAGATTCTGCTGAAAATCAGCGGAGAGTAAAGTCCTTCACGGAAGAGTTTTCTCTCTGACAATTTCAGAATAAAACTGGAAGTTTATGGGGTCTGTGGGTAACTGCTTTTATAGCGGCTGGGCTCTCCGTCATCCGGGTCCACGGCGGATACGAATAATAGAGAGCACGGCGTAAGTGTGAACCTAGCCTTGTAACATACATGGTAGCTCAGGGCCAGAGAGGCACGGCATGTACGGAGAACAATCGGGCATGTGAGTGCTATTCCCATCACATTTCCTAGACACACAATAACCTTCAGTTCTAACCTTTTCTAACTCTGTAGGACCTGTCAGCAGAATACAGACTACTGTGATCATATTAATAGGCTTCCATTAGCCTGTGTGTACAAGTCACTAAAAGGGAAATCTATGCACGATGATATTAAACTCCAGCTGTCTTGTAAAGGGACTCTGCTGTATTTAACTTTTTTTTTTTTTTTTTCTTCCATAGGGAACTGTCCTACATTAAAATCATGGATGTTGGCCGTAGATATCTAGTTAACCGTGTCATGGATCATATCCAGAGCCGGATTGTTTACTACCTCATGAATATTCATGTGACCCCACGATCTATCTATATGTGCCGACACGGGGAGAGCGAACTTAATCTGAAGGGACGTATTGGAGGAGACTCTGGCCTGTCTCAACGAGGGAAGGAGGTAATATGCAGAATAGGTTTATCTTCTACAAATTGTATATTTACAAACATGGGGGATAAGCCCCTTACTGTAATATGTATAATAGATGAACATTACTAATGGAGGACACTTACTACTTACTCTATGGATATGGGATCAGTATTCTTAATAGGACAACCCATTTAAAGCTTTGGCTAGTCTTGGAATACTGCTTTGGGGTTGGTGTGAGTCTAACAGACCCTCACCAATAACACAACTAGACGGTGAATTTCATATTGTATGTGGCTCAAAAAAAAGTTGAACGGAGGTGACAGAAGACAAAGTTGAATTGCAGTTTCCGCTGTCCTATAAGTTACATTAAAACTAGAAGATGTGTTGTATGGGTTCTTTTTTTCTTTAAAGAAAGTCCTATATCTCAGTAATAAATCGTGAGTGACTGATATTGGATCCACATTGAGTTTTTGTCCGTGTCAGCGATTGCGGATTTCTTGGAAGCTCTGCTATTAACTATAGGAGACAGCTGACATCATAAAGTCCATGGAAAATAATGTCCTGTTTTATGATGCAGAGCAAAGGGAGACTGATAGAATCAAAACCAGGAGGGATGTGAATGTCTGTACACCAGGAATGAGGTTTTTCTTTCTCTGACACCCTAAGGAGATAGTACAGTTTGTTTTGCAACGTGGAACTTGGAACTTGGGCTCTCAGCCAAGGCTGTTGGATTAACCCATTGCATTGAAGCAATGTGTATTGCGTTGTGCATGCAGTCCACATTTATAGAGATCTGTTTCCTTTTTCTGTACATGTTGTCTTATCTACCTGTGTACATACAAACCTGCAAAGATCTACAGCCCACCTTACTGTAAATACATCTATGTATGACTATAAAGGGCACAAACTAAATCTAGAAGATCGGTTTGTTAATGATTAAAAAAGTTACCGCTTGTCTGTGGGAAAGTCGACTGAAAAGAAATAAAATGACTGAGGAAATGTTCTGCCGAATAGGGAGGCAAAAGCATTTAATGTGGAACTAATAGGATCAGGCCCATGCCGTCACTTGTGGGAAGGGAGGAGGATGTTTGGAGGTGCTGCGTCCAAAAGTTACACCACCAAGCACTAACAATGGAATTGCATATCACAAACTTTAATCACGCTCCGGTTATTTCACTTTATCATTGGCTGACATAGCAAGCCGGAGTATGAAAACATGCTGGCCGATCCCTGTATACAATGAGAAGTATATGGGTATAAGGCGGCATGCTTGTATCTGCTGGAATTTTGGACGTATATTAAAGGTAGCAGTTGTTGGGTTGGATTAGATTAGGATTGACTAGAGACTATTGTTCAGGTAACAGAGCTGGCTCTAGATTATATACATCTCGCATGGCTTTGTGACATGATGATGAGTCCTGGGTTCGAATCCTGCCAAGGACAACATCTGCAATGAGTTTGTATCTTCTCCTTGTGTTTGTGTGGGTTTCCTCTGGGTACTAAGGTTTCCTCCCACACTCCAAAGACATACTAATAGAGAATGTAGATTGTGGACGGTGACTGGCAATGTCTGTAAAGCGCTGCAGAATATGATGGCGCTATATAAGTATGCATAATAAATAAAGAGGAACAGGTACTTGTTTTTCCTGGCGCATGTATCAGTCCCGAAATGTACCGTATCTGATCTTCTAAAGAAGGAAGCGGTTGCGTTATTAATGCCAGTAAACCCAGTCATGCCGCCTGATCGGTGATGAAACTGGCAGCTTTACGAAAGTGCAGGTGGTTTGGGTGTGCACATAGGACAGCTGATCTGCCGTAACATCCTTAACCTGTTGTAACACTGTGGTTTCCACAAATGTCTTCATTGTAGTATTGCTTAAAGTACACACACAGTCCTATACCCATTATTATAGAGCGGAGCTGTCCTAGTACTAAGGTGCACTATATAGTATGAGGACAGGACTGGTGTACGATAAGTCAGCATGGCACAAACCAATATTATTCTGTTGGACTAATAAAGCATATAGCGGGATCTGAATAGGACACACTCCCCGGACTGCATTCAGGAATACAGTGGACTTCTCTTATAGTCTTTATTGGATTTAGTTAGCCAAACAGCTCAATTTTCAGCTGCTATTTGGGCTAAGCGTTGGATGGACCTATCCTTGTGCTGTAGGCTTAGCTTCGGCCTACATGGATTCCAGGACAGGCTGCTTAGCTATTGAACATTTTGTTGGATTTTTACCACATTATCAAAATGGACAGATACTGTGTATAGAAAGGAAAACGGACAACAATGCAGTATATGGAAGTTCATGTTCAATGTAGTCCACAGGATCTGGTTCAGGTACTCGTAACCCTCAGGAAATCTCAGGCCTTGCATACATGTATGGTGGAGCTGCCATAATCACGCCTCTACCGGTCCTCTATATACCTCTGATTATATACGTTTCTGTACGAGTATCCAAAATGTGGCATGCTAAAGTGCTGTGTATAGATGGAGATTCCTTCTTTGTCCTCTGGGTGTGATCCTGCATTCTGTGGATGACTAATGGGTTGTCTGAAGTCAAAATTGTCAGGGCAGGGCCGTGTTATCTGGTTGCTCAACAGGGCATTAATGACTATTTTATCATGTTAGCGATTGATTCACACATCAGTCATAGGTTTGTCTTCATTTCCAGTCATTTTTTTTTTTTTTGTAATAAAAACTTGGGTTGTTTCGGTTTTTTTTTTCAAATTTTTATTGAAAAGTTTTGTTTTTTAAGCAATACATAAGTCAAGAAACAACAATGGCTATCATCCATTCAGCAAAACATAACAAAGGAATACGTTAACCACATGCATTGCAAAAATCAAGATCTGAAAGGTCTCTAGGGTTGACAACCCCTAAAACAAAATCATAAATACATAGTAGACCATTAACGTTTGGTAAATATGCAAAAAAGAGACCGTGAAGGATAAAGAAAGAAATAAGAAAGGAGAAGATGGGGGGGGGGGGGTGTTTCAAGTGTGGACAGAAGAACAGGTCCGCAGTAAGGCAGGTTGTTGCGAGTCCAGCAAATGTAACTAGAGGTGAGCCTTCCTTAAGAGTCCAGGGCACCAAGTAACCATGTAGCTTTCATGGTTCCGATTCGTCCAACTAAGCAGTTCCTCAAATCCTGGACAGTTGATTTACTTTGTCTTCCCAGGCCGACAGAGTCAGGAATAAAAACCTGTTTTTAAGTGCGTGTTCACATAGCAAAATGATATGCAGTGGAAAAAATGTGAAGATCATACCACACTGAGAACATGCCAATTCTGGAATTTGCTCACATACAGTCCTGTCAACAAAAATGTTGCTAATACAGTATAATAAAAACCTATTGCAGATTTTTCTTCTAATGTGTATTGATGATAATTCTATAATAATATTCTATAATAAATCTTACATTTCACTTCTTTTATCCCTAGTTTGCCAAGTGCTTGGCTCAGTATATAGATGAGCAAAATATCAATGATCTTAAAGTGTGGACAAGTCAGATGAGGAGGACTATTCAGACGGCGGAAGCTCTGGGCGTACCGTACGAGCAGTGGAAGACGCTGAATGAGATCGATGCTGTGAGTGTCTGTCATTGAACACACCTATCATTTAAAGGGAGTTTGTCAGGTCCAGAATCCACCTTATATATGTACTAGTACTGTGTCGGGGCCTTTAATAGGAGCAGAACACCTGTGTGGCCACAAACTGATGAACCAATGCAGAGAGAATCCTCTTTTATGAAAATCACCCTGCTAGTGTATTGGGTGCTGGGGCTGAATTGTCACATTTGCCTATAGACAAGCACAAGTACTTTTCAGCTCTATTATGCAGTTTCTTGCCAATGTCCTCGCCTTAGCGACAATTGACATTTTAGATTGATGCCCCACGTTGCAGAAATGCAGATTTTGTTGCGGGTTTTTTGAGCCAAAGCCAAGAATGGTTAAAATAAGAATGGGAACTATATAGAAAGTTCTTATTCTACCTTCTGCTCAATCCACTTCTGGCTTTGGCTCCAAAAACCACAACAAAATCTGCAACAACAAAAAAAAAGTTGTTTCCGCAACGTGGTGCTTAGCCTTAAGCCTCTGTATGCGTCATGGCGGTCTATAGGCTAATCTGGGAAAATGATAAGCAGGACTTTTCTCTCCATTTTTGGGCAGATTGGGTTCCTGTTTTTCGAAGAGCAGAAACCCCAAGGCTAGTGTGAACCCAGTGTAAGGGTCCCAAACATGCAACAAGAATTTTTGATCACTTGTATGATATAATGTAGTCAGTATTACAATGTATTGTGCATGTGACGTCTTCCTAGAAAGCCCTGCTAGATATGATGGATCACGGATCCCCAATGTGCACATCCAGGGAGAAGCCAGACTACCGACTCCAATGGAATGGTTTACCAGAACTAGTATTTCTGTTTAGACACGATGTTTAATATGTCATTGCCATCATTTCTAACCTGAAGTCCTAACGGGTTCTGTTATGTTCCTGCCAGGGTGTGTGTGAAGAGATGCGTTATGAAGAAATTCAGGAATCCTTTCCTCTGGAGTTTGCTCTGCGAGACCAAGATAAATACAGATACCGTTACCCAAAGGGAGAGGTTAGTCGATCGCAAGGGGTTAAATATGTTCAGACGGGACTGGGCGATCAGGAGCTACAACAAAATTACTATTAATTAAATATTGTACCTTGATTACAATGTTTGGACACACCCCATGGTACATGCCTCACCCCCTTTATATACCATAGAATTTTGGTTATTAACATATCGGCGATCCTGACCAGGATAGTGTAGAGAGAGATATATACCCTTCATACCTTATATAACGGCAGTGTGAGACAGGATGGCATGGGTGATAAAGAATTAAGTCAGCTCAATTGATCGGTGTGAACTTGCTCATATCCATTATATCAGTTTTGGTTATTGTGCAATTGTCCAGCCCAGTGTTAGAAATCCTATATAATATGTACACTGTAATATATTAATGAAGCATGGATGTATATACTGTGATGTGCATTACATGGTGTATTAAAGGAGCAGTGTCTCTGCTAACATTAGTGCTCAGCATGTCCTCAAATCTAATGCATCTGTGTTGTCCATCTTATAGTAGTCAGCCATGGCTTGTGCTGTATCTCCATCCTCCAGGCCTTTCCCTGTAGTCCTGCATCTGATGTCTATGGGCATGTGTGCTACATGTTACTTACATGCCATGTGTACTTGGTGGTTGTTTTATTTTCATAGTCCATACAGATGGCTTTGATCTGTGCGTGTGCACTAACATGTTGTCTCCCTATGTGTGCGAGTCACATGGCAGCGTGTCTGCCAGTCCAGAAGAGTGGTGCAGCCAGATGGCATCTCTCTCCTTGTTTGGCAGACTGGTTATCCATCCCCTTCTGGTGGATATGCCATGTATGTCCCAGGTAGAAATTTCTGATACTAGGCCAGGTAAAGAAAAACAAATGAAGAGAGTACTGGCTCTTTGGGGGTGGGAAATTCACGTTACTATCTTATTTGTACCATCCCAGAGGTCTCTTTGCACTTGTGTCCCTAATACTTTGATGCTGTCTTCATGTAAGTGACCGCTTAATAACCTCCAAATATTCAATGTCATTTAAAGGGATTTTCTGGCACCAAATGCATTTTTCATATTCATGATCTAATTATAGGTCATCGGTATCTGATATAAACTTCAACCCTACACAGATTAGCTGTTGCGACAGCATCCGGGCATCAGAACTGATGTAGTGGTTTGGGAGCAGAAGCGGCTCTTTTCCTATTCTAGTAATGGGATCAGAGCTGCAGTACCCCCACTATACAGAGGATAGGACTGCAGCACTGCTCCTGCTACTTGAGTAGGAGCAAACTGCATCTGTTCCCTGAACATTGTAGCAGCAGCTGGTGTCCGGGCACTGCCGGAACAGCTGACCGATGCATGGTCCTGGTCTCACACCCCAAGATGTCAGATACTGATGATCCAGTTTGAGGATGAAAAGTATGAAAAATGTATTTGGGGCTGGAAAAGTCTTTTAATACGGATACAGGGGTTAACTTTTACACAATCCAAATGCTTTTTGTTGATGTCTGTCGGTGCAGTCTCTCCTTTAGCAAGTGGTTGATGCTCTTCACAGAGTTCAGAAATGCTGAGGACGCTTCTTTATGAAGTGCCTTTCTGTGTATAACACATTGGGATCCATTAGGACACGGGAACAGCTGCTTGTTGCTTTAGTTCCTGTAACTAACCTGGTTAATGGCTGTAACAAGGCAAACACCCGCTGTGAGGATAATGTGCGCACATTAATGGCCAGCTGTTATCATAGGGCAATGCAGAAGTTTAGTCGTAGTTGGAAGGTGCCCTTGATGTGAAAACAGCAAACCGTGTGCTAGGTGTAAGTGGGAGACCTTAAATGGGTATTCCAAAATATGGCGTAATCTCCTGTCCACATAATAGGGGATAACTGTTATATTGGTGAGGGTCCACCTGCAGGGACCCCCCACCTATCACAAGAGTCCTTGTATTGGAATGGAGTGGTGGTTGCACATTGAAGCTGGATTGGGATTGCTGGCGATGGTTGAACTTAGTACTCGGCTTCTCTCTGTAGAGATGAGTGGTGCAGAAGAGACCACCATGCGTGTCAGACACAGGGACTCTAATCCCCCAGTCTTGTCGTCCGTGAAGGTCACAGCATTTCTTGTTGTTACATGAATATCCCTTTAAGGAAGACAAGGGGATGATTCTGTTTATTTTCTATTAAGGTGGTGAATGGGCAATGTATTGTGGTTGGCGATGGACAACTTCATTTCCATTCTAGATGACGCCTGTCTCCATTATATTCTATAAAACCAAGTGTCTGTTTAGGTAACAAAATGATCTTTCTTTCAGTCATATGAGGACTTGGTGCAGCGTCTTGAGCCGGTCATCATGGAGCTGGAGCGGCAGGAGAATGTCCTGGTTATCTGCCATCAAGCAGTGTTGCGCTGCCTACTTGCCTACTTCTTGGACAAGACTGCAGGTGAGAACCGAACACCTACTAAAAAATAGAAGGAAAATTGATCACATGTGGCCTGTTTTTAAGACTGTATTCACATTTCCAGTTAGATTTCTGCTTACGAACTTCCATGAAGACCTTTGCAGACCTTTTATAATAATGATCACTATGTAGAAGTGTCTTATAGAACATTCACTGAGTGACGTTCATCTCTCTGTCTTACAGATGAACTGCCTTACCTCAAGTGCCCCCTACATACTGTCCTGAAACTTACGCCTATAGCTTACGGTAAGACGCTACTTTATTGGTTCTTGAGTCTCTTCCTTGCCTCGGCGATCAGCAGGGTCACTGCTTTCTAGTAGTACAATGGAGAAGTCAAGTAGACAAGTGTCCTCCTTATGTTTAAAGGGAGTCGTTCAGGTCTGGTTACTCTACAAAACTTCCAAAAGTGTTGGTGGGGCCCTTACACATTCCTTCAAAAGTCCTACCTAACAATGGTGTTGTTAGGTAGGAGAAAGTGTCCGAACAGGCATCTTGTAGGTCATTGCACCAGTCTGGTAGTTTAACATCGCTCAACACTTTAAACAAGGGTATCTATTAGATCAGACCTGGGCAATGTACGGCCCCCGGGCCACATCCGGCCCTCTGACTGCTTCTATGCCGCCCGCGTAGCTAGTGGAAGTTTTTTCAAGGACCTGTGATGATGTCATCACAGCCTATCACCAGGATAGGCTATGACTCATTAGTGGGCGGCGCCACACGGGACTGTGTGCTTCCTGCAAGCTGCCAGGGCTGCTGGATGATACAGAGAGAAGAGACAGCATGTGTGAGCAGGAGGGGGGAACTAGGAGCAGATGTAGGGGGCAGTTAAACTGAATGAACATGGAGGGGGCACATTAAACTAGGGGGCAGATGGAGGGTGACATTAAACTGGGGAAGGTTGAGAAGGATATTAAACCATGGGGGGTAGCTGGAGGGGGACATGTCTGCCTCTAGTTGCCCCCAGTTTAATGTCCCCCTCCAGCTGCCCCAGTTTAATGTCCCCTCTAGTCCCCTGGTTTATACTGGGGCACCAGGAGAGGGACTTAATACTGTGGGACATTTGGAGGGAAACGTTATAATGTGGGAGGGTATAGTGTTAGTGTGACAGTAGGAGGATTTTACTTTGTGGGGCACATGGGAAAATGATTGAGAATGGGCGGAGTCAGCAGAGAAGTGGGTGGAGCTAAATTTGCTGTGGCATGCATGGCCCTCTAGAGCTGTTACAATTTCTCATGTGGCCCCATGGGAAAATTAATTGCCCACCCCTGTATTAGATGTATATAAAGGGTTAAAATCCTTCCTGTCAGAGTTTGGGGTTTTAGGGTGAAGTATCCATATTCCTACAGAGGAGGTGACTGATATGGCTGTCCTTCTGAAGTAAGATGTGTCAGGAGGATGTGCTGTCAGCCGCCATTGCCAGTGTATGTACGCAGTACAGTATAACTTACAATATAATATACAATATGTTATTACATGACTCCAGTAGTCTGTTAGTTTAACAGGACTCATGATGTACAATTTCTAATATATTGGTTTCCTCTACCAGGTTGTAAAGTGGAAATGATCAGTCTAAATGTGGACGCAGTAAACACGCACAGGGATAAACCCGAGGTAAGTCACTTCTGGCCAGTAAATGTCTTCATAGGCCCTGATGCATCCCTGTCTTAAAGAAAGCAGGTTTACACTCAGATCATCTGTTTCTGCATTATTCCTGCATCTAGTTCCAGTTGTCCCACCAATAAGTAACCTATTCATTGTATAGTATGGCGCCACCTGGTGCCTACAGTGTATAGCAACATACACTTCCACCAAATGAGTTCTAGTGGACTGATGTCCCCGGATCTCTGCATAGTGATCCTCTCTTTCTACAAAGCAGCCAATAGCCATGGTTTCTGCCCCGCTTTTGGGAACTTGGAGCCATAGGACCCTAAACTAAGTCTTATATTACATTTTATTTTACCAGTATATCCTATTAATAAGCTTTTATTGAAGTTTTGCATCACCTTTGTCTGATATTCTGCTCCTTAGAACGTAGATATATCCCGCACGCCCGAGGCAGCCCTGGTAACTGTACCTGACCACGGTGGACCCAATAATGGTGCCTTCATTCATCTTTATTATTATTACTGCCTGAGCTGATCCCAATTATTGGTTAATTTCACTCATTTTATTTAAAATTTTATGAATTGGCTAAAAATCGAGGAATAAAAGCACAGCCGGACAATTCTAACTGTGGCGTGTGTGAATAATTCTCTGAATCAAATCTAATGGTATCCTGTCCTGCGTTATTACATATGTAATATATATTACGACACTGAAGTCTTTGTACAGCGGCTGCTTCTTGGACGCTTAAGGTTTTCTGTGTGATGCTCTTGTTTCTCCTCGATCTGCATGTTAATGTGGGAGTTGGGGCTGAGGTTTGGCCTACAGATGGAGTGAAAATCCTATATACCCCTTTAGGACGTGGCCTCGTGACATGGTGGAAATGCCCTGGCAAAAACCGCAGCGTTTTACAGTCCCTGCAAAGTGGATGGGATTCTAGTGAATCCTATTCACACATTGCAGAAAAATACGCACAGTGGGAATGCTTCAATTTCCAAAATGTTTCGTTTTGGGAAATTGCAGCATTTCATTTATACCTACAGAAATACTGACAGTTTCCCTTTAGGTATAATTGAAGATTGAAGCGAAAGGCCGCAGAGGTTTTCTGTATAAAGCACTGCAGGAAAAACCGTCCTGTGTTTTTACTATGTTTTTTCCAACAGCGTTTTTTTTTTTTTTTTGCTGCAGCCTGCTATGTGGAGCCTTCTGCATTATGGGCCAGAGAAGCCTTTTTAGGCGATTTCATACACACCTATCCACAGGATGGGTCATCAGTATCTGAACTGTACAGGAACAAAGGTTTGGATCCCCACAGATCAGATATTGTAGACTCATCCTGTGGATAGGTGACCAGTAAGAAAGCTGCTGGTCCAGCATCCTGCAGGCTCTGAGTGCTGCTGCAGTGGACAGGGATATAATATAATATAGCTATAGCCCCTAATGCATAAGATGGGGCAAAGGTTAGCCTGTTAGCTGTTTGATGTGGCTGTAGCATTCAGGTGGGTGCTGCAGCCTCCTCAGTATTTACCAGGCGCAGTGCTGTACATTTGTATAGCAGCTGTTCTTGATGTCTGAACTCAGCCTATTCACTTGAATGGGACTGAGCTACAATCAGGCCATGTGATTAACATGAAATCTCATGGCTCATGAAGCAGAAGAGGTACTTGGAAAGCACCACTGCAGCTTCACACAGCTGATCCACAGGGGACTCTTATGTCGGACCTCCACAAATTGATGGCCTATTCTAAAGATCAAATTAAAAAGACCCCTTTAAGCTGCAGTAATAAATACAGCTTTTAGAATTGCATATTGTAATGGCCAAGGAGCATCAGTGGGTATCAGAATAATGTTTCTATATTTCCCAGGGACTGTGGCTAAAATTGTGCCTTGTGTATAGTATTAGACTGTAGAGACCGGCACTGTATAAACCAGAGATGATTGTTATATAGAGGAATCTATATGCGGTTATACAGTGTATACATCCAGCTATATAGTGTGTATATGGAGATTGGGGGGTGAAATCATTGACTGTTGCTTTAATGTTTATGTCGTGTCAGTAAAGTCTCTGTTCTGTCTCTTTCAGAATGTTGATGTGGATCGCTCCACTGAAGATGCTTTGCAGACTGTACCGAACCATCTTTAGCCGTGGCTGTGACCCCCTACCCTCCATTTCTTATTGCAATGCAGTACCCTTCAGCAGCTGACTGGGTTATATTGTCTAAGTGCAGACACCATCTTTAGTGTTCAGGTGGTATAAATGGTTTTTAGTCACATACTGTGATGCACTGTATACATTTCCTTTAACACTCCTTTTATACTGGGAACATACTGATGTTATTTTCTTAGCTCTGTGTTTTTGGCCATTTCAATGCATTTTCCTCTTCTGAAATTTATGGCGGATATGCCATTTTACAACGTTCAGGTTAAATCTGAAGAGCACAAGCAACCTGTGAATTTTTACTGCAGTGGATCTCCAGTGCAGTGCGGCCTTTCTGCCACCAGAGGGCAGAGCGCTGCATTATAAATTACAATCAACTGCTGGATGTGTGAAGCCAATTCCCGAATATCTCATTTATAATACACTATACTGTGCAGGGGGTTTGGTACAGTTTATGGTAAAACTGATATCCGACCTTAAATCAAAGCTTTGTGTAATGGGCAGAGGGGATGAACACCACTTGTGATGTCATCTGCAATAAATATGATGGAATGATATAGGAAGCAAAATACACTAAGATTTTTAAAAAATATTAATCCATGATTAGTTCTAGTTGATAATCTTAGGGGTGACCAGGGTGGTATTGTCACAGCGTTCCCCATCCTCTCCATAGAAGTAAGCCTAATATAGCCATGTGCTAGTATAGGCTATTCCTACCAGCTCTAAATTTCCACTTTTGCTATGGGAATTTGTATTAGGGACTCCTCGATCCTAAAAGTGAATCACATTGTCCCGTGTAGTGCACAGTTATCAGGTGGGGTCTACAGAGGGCGCTAGTGGTCTAGGTTCTTACCTGTTATACGTAATATCTGCTAAATAAATTTTCGCCCAGAAATGGTCCGCACACTCCGTCCATACGGTCATGCACTGGAAACATCCGTACTACCCGTATCAGTCTGAACACCGTTTCTTCCGTTCATGTTTTTCTGCGACTTTTACTCTAGAATTCTGATTTTCTTGTAAAATGAGAAAGCTTAACTCTTTAGCTGCTGGATGACGACATCTGGGTTGGCGAGCAATGTGCAATATGTATAATACTGTTCTCTAAGATGATGTACCGCCATCCTTGCATAAAGGGGGTGAAAACAGGGATTTTTTTTTTTAAATAATGAAATTATGTAGTTTTTTTGTTAATGGCACAAAACATACAGGCGGTTTTCTCATCCTGAATCCATAGATACGGTATAGCAGATTTTAATATAAAATATTGAATTGTACATATGTTGTTAAAGGAGAACTATCAGAAGAACTATACTTGTATCTTATAAATGTAAAAAAATATATTGAAGGGTTTTTTGTCACCTTTGCAACCATTTTTGTCTGCTCCAGTGCTTCTAAATTGTGTCTCCATGATAACAGACTACCTGTGCACACTGTGCAGTCTGATCCTGTTGTCCTATTGCTATCAGTGTGTCCTAGACTTCTCACCACCTTACCAAAGGTGGACGGTAGGAAAAATATGGCCACAAGATCAAACTACACCGGGGCAATCATTTGTCAGGGAGACAAGTCTGCATGGAAGGTACAAACCAAACTCTTTATATCTTTTAATAGACGCCCCTCTACTGAATCCAACACTTTCTCTAGCCCTCACTGTTTCTGAGCAATAAGTGCGGTTAGTTTTGGTGTCTGATATACTAACTAGACTGTCAAGTGGGAGGTATCTGGTAGAGCAGACAAGGGGGCATGGCTCAGAGCTCCAATGAGTCACGGCCCTTGCCTGCTCCTTCCTGACACGACCCACTGCAATGGACAGGGAGCAGATTAAGGCTGAGTTCACATGGGGTATTTTGGTAGGATTTCGAGGCCGTATTTGCCTCAAAATCCTGACCACAAAGACGGCTCCCATTTAAATCAATGGGAGCTGGTCAGGTCTTATTTCCGGGAGCCGTTTGTTCTGGCTCCCGGAAAAAAGAACTGACATGCTCGTTCTTCAGCCTGAAGACACTCTCTCCTCCCGACTAGGCCCATTCATTGGGCCTAATCCGGAGTGGAGTGCGTGACTTGATACCGGTGTACTGCAATGGCATCCAGTCGTGGCTACCCATTTTTTGGTCCGTCTCAGTTTCCAGACCAGAAAACCCTGTTGTGTACTCAGCCTTAGTCCACCCACTAGTTAAGTAATCCTAACCCTGTCCTCTGTATAGCGGTAGCACTTGAGAATTTGAGCTCCTCTCCTATTCCTTGAATAAGAGCAGACCGCCTCTGCCAGCGGATAGGTCATTTTGAAACATGCATTTTGGGCGAATAAACCCCCTTGATTCCTGCAGGTGTGCCACAGCAAAATCCACTTCATTTTAGATGGTTTTTGCTGTGGCTACTTTTCATTATTAAAATTCAGTTTATTATGTTAGTGACTAACGTCCTTTTTTTAAAGTATGAATATGCCATCACCTATAGCTATCAGAGGCTGCCATGCCGTCATCTTAACCACTGAGAGTATGGAAAATGGCTGCAAAAGTGATCTGGGGGGAGATGAGCACTGTAAAGTTGTTTCCACAGTATTGAACAATCCAGTGTAATGTCTATCAGCATGTTGGCTTTCCAGTAAAGCAGGGGTTAAATCACTAAGACGCCCTTTACATTGTACAGAATGAAGAAATCTCTGGGAATGTGCCGCCGGTTCCTGCATTACCTGCTTTGTGTAAATGTGATGACAATGCTGCTTAGAACTTGAATGAAACTGTTAAATACAACCAATCTTCAACTGTGACTGGGCCGTGTCTCATTTATACCATGGGCTTCATTGCTTGTATAGGATACGAGTTCATTTTGATCTTATTTCCTACATGGGATTTGCGTCATGTCATATTTTAAATTTTCTAGTTCATGTGATTTTTATTGGTATGCATTAAAAGTTATATTTTATTGAATACAAAATCCAAAGGGAATCATCTTTGTAATTTGTGTTTTACTAAACCTTTCCAAAAGTTTCTCCTCTGTAGCCTTCATGTATTCGCCTACCTTGCAGGCTGCTCGGTGCAGTCTCAGCCTCTCTCAACGTCCTGTAGGTTCCTTAAGTCAGCTTTTATTTTCTCTTAGAAAACACAAGGTTACAGCCCACTTGGATAACAAGCATTATTTAACATACAACCTGCAAAGATGGTGAATACTTGTAGGCCACAGAAGTCAAACAAATGACATTGCTAAAAATTAAAAGGGATTTTTTGCATTTAATTTAAAAATGCCACCATAGTCTCCAGAGAACCTGTGTCTGACACTTAATGGCCCGTTCACACGGAGTAAACGCGCGTGTATTTTGTCAAAATACACGTGTAAAAAAAAAAAAGTGTAAAAATAAGACTCCCATTGACTTCAATGACTTTTTTTTACACGTCAAAATACACGTGTAAAATATCAGTGGGAGTCTTACTTTTACATATGTATTTTTTTGCACATGTATTTTGCCAAAATACACACACGTTTACTCCGTGTGAACGGGCCCTTACTTTGTTTTAAATAAAACATACAATGACTAGGGCAGCGATGGCAAATCTTTAGGAGACCAAGTGCCCAAACTGCAACCCCAAACATCCTCTAATTTATTGCGAAATGCCAATCTAACCATAATAAAGGGGTTTTAATTTTGGAAATAAACATCTTACATTAACATCTTCTGTCTTAAAAGAAAAAAAAAAAGTGGCCCTCCACACAATATAAAATACTCCACAGCAGGCCCCCACACAGTATTATATGCTACTTACCTTACCTACCACAAACAGCAGCTCCTTCTTCCACCACAGTGCAGGTGCAGATGAATGACATCATTGTGCCTGCGTCAGGACAGAGGTCACACTCTTCTGTCGGTGTAAAGCACGGACCCGCAGACTATACTGATAGATTTCAGCTGTAGGTGTATTTGCTGTCCTGTCCCAGATTCCATGTTACTGAGCAATCGTGAAGCCTTGATGGGGGAGATGGCGACCACCACAGGCCTAGGGTGTGTTCTACTCTAAAGAAAATCCTGGTTACTGAGGGTTAGTCAGCCTGAAATTCTAGTGAGTTTGATCCTGCATGTCACAGCATTTGTTTTTTTTTTCTTTTTTTGGGGGGAGAATATTAAGAGACATGCTGGGGCAGTATTATTACAAATGGGTACAAGGAGGAGGGGGGTGCATTAGCATTTGTGGCACGCTGGGAGAACATACTTAGTACGCATGCATTGGAGTTTGGGCCCACGATTACCAGACCATAGATTACTGGGGATACTCTTCCAGGGCTTTAGTTGTTGCTGCTCTTGATTTCTGCTTTACATTAACCGTTCCTATTACCCCTTTGCAGCAGCTGCAGGTCACCAGAACTAGCACAGCTCCAAAACCATAGGACACATTACTTATCCCATAAAATAGCTGTGCTCCATGGAGGACTTTTCTCTCTAATTTCTGGCAGAAACCCATTGGACCCCATTATAGTCTGTCAGGGGTCTCAAACTCAATGTACGCGGGGGGCTGGGCCGCATCAGGTTTTCCACAAGCTGTGCTCGCCGCAGCAAATTTAGCTCCACCCAATTTTATGATGTCTCCGCCCATTCTTATTCATTTTTCATGTGTCCCCACACAGTATAATCCTCCTACAGTCACCCGCACATTATATGTCCCCACATTATAATGTTCCCTTCTAACTGTCCCACAGTATTAAGTCCCTCTCTTGGTGCCACAGTTTAAACTGGGGGAAATTAGAGGGGACATGAAACTGGGGCAGCTGGAGGGGGACATAAAATAGTGGGGGTAGTTGGAGGGGGGCAATAAATTAATGGCAGCTGAAGTGGGACATTAAACTGGGGGCAACTAGAGGGGGACATTAAGCCATAGGGGTAGCTGGACGATGACAAACTGGGGACAAATAGAGGCAGACAGGTCCCCCTCCAGCTACTCCCACGGTTTACTGCCCCCTCCAGTTGTCCCCAGTTTAAGTGCCCCCCCCTTCATCTACCCCCAGTTTCATCTCCACCCACCATTTCTCCCCAGTTTAATATCCCCCTTCATTTGCCCTATTTTATGTCCCCCCTCCATCTGTCCCCAGTTTCATGACGTCCCTCCATCTGCCCCAGTTTTATGTGCCCCCTTCATCTGCCCCAATTTCATATCCCCCCCCCCTTCATCTGCCCCAGTTTTATGTGCCTCCTCCATCTGCCCCAATTTCATATCCCCCCCCCCTTCATCTGCCCCCAGTTTCATGTCCCCCCCTCCATCTCTGCCCCTAGGTTACTGACACACACACACTCCACATCTCACATTCCTCTCAGTACTACATCTCTTCATCTTCCGGCCGGCACACTAAGACGCCTCCCTAGTCTTGTGACGTCTGACGTCACAAACAGGTCCTTGAGTTTTAAACTTCAGCAGTACTATGCTGCGTGTTGGCTGCAAACTATTGTCCCACGGGCTGCAAGTTTGAGACCCCTGGTCTATGGGTTTCACAGTTAACTCCTTTTTGAGCAGATAGGATTTCCAGTTTTTGGATCCCCTAGCAGACCTGAAGAACGATAATCTTGAATGCTAGTGTGAACCTAGTGCAAGTTGTGGCTAATGGAGGGTTCACACGGTGTAACGTGTCGCGGCATGTCTACGCCGCGGGACCCTTTGCGGGCCGTAAATCAATGGGAGCGGGGATCGTATGCGCTGCGCTAGTTTGCGCAGCGCATACGATCCCCGCTCCCATTGAAATCAATGGGAGTGTGTACGGCCCGCAAAGGGTCCCGCGGCATAGACATGCTACATCACGCGGCACGTTACACCGTGTGAACCCTCCCTTACTTTACATCAGAAAACTGGCATGCTTTTTATCACAAATATTTGTGACTTTGGACAGTCGAGATGAATTTAGCAGACACAGGCTACATGCACATGATGCTGTACAATGGACAGGAATAGGACCTATACTGAGTTTTGCTTTCTACATGGACCAGTGATAATAGACTCGCAGTGGAATAACCAAGAAGACTTCCCTACAGTTTTCCATAGGCAACCCATGTGGACTGTGACGTGTGAATTACAGAGGAGGAAGATGATGATGTAATGCTCATTTGATAAGTTGTAGTAAATTAACATATGGAAAAAACCATGGAGCCATTCAGCTGGCATAGTGGATAACCATTTATTTTTGGAACAAAGCTGGAGTGGACTGTAAAAAATATATTTTCATCCAAGTCACTGCATTGTCATAACCCTTCTATACTACTTTTACCCCATCAGCGGTATATACAGCAATATTCATATTTATCCAATATTTATATATTTGAACAACTACATTTGAGTACAGTACCCAGATGGCATGAAATATTTCTGGTTAAAATAACTAACCCTGTCTGCAGTTGGAGTGATCTGTATATTAAAAAAATAAAAATAAAGGAGCTCCAAGACGGCAGGTCTGGTCCACAATGGAGGGATTTTTCGTACGGCTGCTACTCTGGACATTGTTCCCTTTAGTGTAAATCTATGCTTACAGTTCAGAGGTAAGAAGACATGAAGTACTAAGGTCATTTCCCCAACAATTCCTCCATTCTGGGGTTGATGAAGGAGAATCCACGGAAGGCTGTTTGGTCCATTGAATCAATAAGGTTTTTATCGCTGTAGGACAGGCGTGGCTTTTCGCTGAGGAACTCCCGATCAAAGTTGCTATGGTCACTGTGAGATTTCTAAAGGAGATAAGTAATATAGAAAAAAAAACACACTTTAAAATCGTAAAGTCAAAAATTTCTGATCTCCAAACACCATGCAGCCATTCATTCTACATGAAGGGATAAAATAAAAAAGAAGGCCCCGTTTCTGACAGATTAGTACTTCTTTTACACCCTGCCAGAGACCAGGTGTTATAGGATGACCAGTGGCGTAACTAGGAATGCCGGGGCCCCGTGGCGAACTTTTGACATGGGCCACTGCCAGGATCAGTAAGTAAATAGGGCCCATTACGACTGAAGTAACTCCAGCTGGTAACGGCCTATTAAGAAAAAAAAAAAAACAAAAAACGCAGCGGTAGTGGCTGTCACCGGGCCCCTAATGTCCCGGGCCCTGTGGCAGCTGCTACCCCAGTAATTATGCCACTGATGGTGACTCCATGTACAAATAGGATTGTGTATTGCCATAGCAATTTTATGTTCAATAGTGGGGCTTCTAATTTTATAATTTTTTTCTAATATAATTTTTAAAAAAACACTTTTTGGAAATAAAGTAAAAAAAAATAATTCAAATAAAAATAAACGAAAAACCATTTTATAAACACATGCGTAAAAATCCAAAAGCTAAAAAAAAAAAAAAGTGCTCATACAACTCCAATGACAAAAGTGTGTGTGTGATTTATATAATATATAAATATATATATATATATATATATATATATATAAATAATCACAATATCCCCACTGGAATGAGGCCTATTATAGAGCTTTCACATATTCAGATGTATCACAGATTCTCTATGGACTGAAGAACGTACCACTTTAGGTTTGAAAGGAGGCTCCACTTGTCTCTTCTCCAAAGCAGTCCAGTTGATGGTCTTGAAGAAGGGATGCAGTTTAATGTTCCCAACCACCCCAAGTCTTTTTGTGGGCTCTCTCTCAAACAACTAAGGAGACAAATAAACCACAAGAGGCAATTACTTGGCTGTTGGTAAACCTAAAATATCCCTACCAGGCTACATGCATATAAGCCATAGTATATGAGCAGTACCAATGGCAGAAATGGATACCTTTTCTAGGATGTCTTTGGATTCTTTTGTAATCCAACGTGGATAGTGAGGAGTGTCTACTCGAATGGACTCAAACAACTCATCTTCATCATCACCATGGAAGGGGGACTGTCCGATCAACATCTCATACAGCAGAACGCCAAAGGACCACCAGTCTACAGAAAATGTGTACTTGTGTCCCTGAAGTATCTGTGAGGTCACAATAGGAGTGGTTAAAAAAATCCTCTAAAACAATCAATTGTGCTAATATTACCATATATACTCGAGTATAAGCCGACTTTTTCAGCACAGTTTTCATGCTGATAAAGTTCTCCTCTGCTTATACACGAGTCAGGAGCACAGAAAACTGGAAGGGGGAGGTCCTTTAGTGCTACTGCTCTGTGATTGGCTTGTCATGAGGTCACATGACTGTGATATCATCAAAGGTCCTGTAGCCACTGGTATGTAACATCTGCAGATAAGGTGGAGTCTAAATCCTAGTAGCTCCGCCCACACCAGTCAGATCACATGGTCATGACGCCATCAGAGGTCCTTTAGCACACTAGGATTTAGCATCTACCCTGAAGATGAGTGGCCGGGATTCATTGTGTCTTATGGAAGATATCTGTTGTATGGAGGAGAGGAAGCTACAGTAACGTGACACACACAGGGACCTTCCTTTAGTTACTCTGCCTATTAATGTCAGACATTTGGGGTTATTAATTTAGTTTCAGTAACTCCATGTGCCTCACATTAATAACAGTAAACCCCATCATGTCCCTCATATTAACCCCTGTGTGCCCCATATAAGGGTTACTAATATGTGAGACACATGAGGGTACTAATGAAGGACCTTAATTATGAAGATACCTAATTATTACCCCCATATGTCCCACATATCAGTAACTCTTATGTGAGGCACACAGGGGGTTAATGTGAGGGACATGATGGGGTTAACTGCTATTACTATGATCCCCATGGAGTTACTAAGCTGCAATGCACATGACCAGACTTTTTATCTGCAATGCTGGATTCCCCCCCCCGGCTTATACTCGAGTCAATAAGTTTTCCCAGTTTTTTGTGATAAAATTAGGGGTCTCGGCTTATATTCGGGTCAGCTTATACTAGAGTATATACGGTACGTACATATTCCTAAAATCACCAGTGTCTCACCTCTGGGGCAATGTAATCTGGGGTCCCACAGAACGTACTGGCTTTATTTTCACCAAACACACTTTCTTTGCACATTCCAAAGTCTGCAATCTTGATGTGACCATCCTTGTCCAGCATTACATTGTCCAGCTTCAGATCCCTGTACAGAGGCAACCATTTGGAAAAATTAACAATTCCACAACATTTGAAATTTAACCACAACCATAAACAGGTTGTACAATCCATAGAAATGACAATAAGTAAACTGAGTATGCGTTTTTAGAGTAACTTTGACTTTTTTTCAATAACAATACTTTACATTCTATAAATGTTGTGTTCGTCATGAGAAATGTCCAGTAGTATACAGTACAGCTCCTGCTGTAGCCTCAGTTAAAGAAGAAGGGATATCATTTAGCCTGGGCATAGGCTTTCTTTCTGCTTTTCAGAGGGAAAGTCCAGAATGGACAGCATCATTTATAAACAGTAAAATATAGACAAGACATCCTGATACAGACTCCAAGTAGTGAGGAGAGAAGCAACTCAAGCAGCTCAATTCTATCCTCCTTATCAGGCACAGAGGCAAGAACAATTGTTCAGGGCGGAGCAGCAGTGTATTCCAAAGGGCATGCATGACCAACACAGCCTAACTAGAATCCACAAGTCTATACATTTTGAACAGCAGGAGATGCTATTACAAACAGATATTTAATTTTTCTTATATAGCACCAACATATTCCACAGCACTTTAGAGGCAATGTCATCAAAAACAGAATCTCAGTCTTAATTCCCTATCAGTATCTCTTTGGAGTGTGGGAGGAAACCAGCGCAGATCTGCATTTTAGCATTCTTTCAAAAGCAGTGCACACAGGTGGGGTGTAATATTCAAAGGATCCTATCATTCAGAAGTAATTTTTTCTAACACGTTGGAATAGCCTTAAGAAAGGCTATTTGTCTCCTACTTTTAGAAGTGGTCTCCGGCCCGCCGTTTGGTAGAAAAAACAGTTTTTACCGGTATGCAAATTAGTTCTCTCGTAGCACTAGGGGCGGGCCCCAGCTCTCAAACAGCACTGGGGACGTCCCCAATGCTGCCAGAGAACTCTCTCCAGCGACTCCTCCATCTTCAGAGTGTGACCGAGGCGGAAGAAGACGACAGAAGAGACGGTTGCTGCTGAAGATGGAGGCGTCGCTGGAGAGAGTTCTCTGGCATCATTGGGGACGCCCCCAGTGCTGTGAGAGAACTAATTTGCATACTGGTAAAAACCGGCATTTCTTCCGAACGGCGGGCCGGAGACCACTTCTAAAGGTATAACACGAATACCCTTTCTTAAGGCTATTCTGACGTGTTAGGCAGAAAAAATTACTTCTGAATGATAGGATCCCTTTAACGCTATAAAGGTCACTGAGCTGAGCAGTAATAGCAGACCCTATACAAGGTCAGGTGTGGTGCGGTTTCTAGAGGCAGGCATGTGTTTTTTATAATCCTATTAAATTCATTTTCTGGTTTATTATAAAGGTGGCTAGGACTACACACAACACTACATCGAATTGTCAATGTGGTCCAAAAAAAGCAGGAATTCTTGATGCGGTTTTTGAGGCCAATGAAATAGGTATATGCAGGATCTGAGCTTGATCTGTTGGCTGACATATGAACTGTATGGCTGACTGGACTTGTATGTACACATTAAAGCTTACCTATATATAATGCCCTTGGAGTGAAGGAATTGTAACCCACAGATTATTTCAGCTCCATAGAACCTGTAAGACAAAGATGTAATATTAATAAAACAAACATATTCATAAGACATCTCCTGCCTGTCCCTGTAGTAAGAGTAACGTTATTGCTACAATTCTGGGGTAGATGTTAATAGTATTTCAGACTGCAGACTGAAAGATGACAATGCCAGTCACATAAGCGAGAGGCACTGCAAAGTAAGAAGGACTGGCTTGTAGAAATACAATTGGAAATTCCATTATGACTACTTATATATTAACTACTAATAATAATGCTATGATCACTTATCCCATCAAGAATGAGAATTTATAGCACCTCTGCAATGGTCGCTTGAATTGCCAGACTATCAGGCTTATAGTCACTAGATTTTTATTTATCATAAAGACCAATAATGATCTATTTTGTGCCCGGCTACACATTGTAACCAGTTATCTCTCCATCACTGCTTTTTAGGGGTAATTACTTTTTACATTCCCACATGGTAGACCCAACCTGAAGAAGGTTTGGGAATAAATTAATGTGAACTATAAACTTAGGGCAGGCACACATATTCAATGATGTCAGCCAAACCTGTTACTTATGGTAGGATCAGCTCACCATGTAATGTGTATGGGGTCTACAGGGCCGCATTTGCCATGACACAACCTGAGATGACAGAGACACCTGACAATAAGCGAAGGGGCAGCATGTTTTGTTTTTTTATAGTCTGGCCTCCGCTTCTTATTCTAGAGGGCACTGCAGCGTACTTCAGTGTGCACGCAACTGAGGCAGAAACAGAGGCAAGGAGCGGGTATTGATGAGAGAAAAAAAATAAAAAATCCTCCACTATCTGTTGGATGAATTAAATATGTAGCTGCCGAACTTGTGCAGAACCAGGGGTGAGTAATAGGAACAGTTATACTCACCTCTCCTGGATGTCCAGCGGTCCTTCAGCATCTTCTTCAGGTCTGCATCTGAAGTCACATGCCATGGGTCACCATAGAGGTCTTATTGGTCAAAGCCCAATGACAGGCCTCAGTGGTGACATCAGATGCAGAGCAGAAGAGGCCAAATGCTGGGAAGATGCTCAGGAGAGGTCAGACAAGGAGTGTATTTGATATTTTCTCTCACCTCCCCGGGTCTCCCCTTATTATATTCTAAGGTCTGTGGAGACCCCAGAGTAGAATAGTGCTTTTCGGGTATTTTGGCGGTGGGCACCTTTCTATAGGTTTCTTCAGGCAGCAGAGAGGCTAAGTACACCTCTGGGTGCCTCCCAACTCTTCCTGGATGGCAGATGTTGAATGAGAGAAGTATCAGGCATGTTTAATTCCAACATGACTGATGCTTGTGTTAGTAAGGAGAAAAGTTTTTGCTTTCTGACAGTCATTTACTCCCCTATTCCTATTCAGGACATATGTACACTTGGCTGAGCCCATTGTGCAAGTGTATGAAGGGGCCCGGAGAGAAAACAGCTAGATGAATGGCTGAAAGGTATCTGATGTGCATGGCAAAGCTTTTTTCTACCACCTGCTCTACATTTTTAAAGTACTTACGTAGCCCTAAAAAGATCAAATCGACCCTTGTCTTGTATGTGAAACATCAGGTCTCCTCCATTCAGAAACTCCATGACAAAGAAGAGATGTTCCTTCATGAGATAGAAAGAAAACCAGAATCAGAGAAACAGTATAAAGATTCACATGATAAATTAGCATGTAGTCTGTATTCAATTCAGAGATTGGCTATAGGTAATATCTACAAAACAACATAAAGTCATAAAAGTCGTACTAAAGTTGTGCCCTTAAGGACAAGTACCAAGTGTTAAATAATCCTATTCAGCATCTTATTTCTAAGCCTGGACTCTGCTCACTACCTTAGTCTGGAAACTGCAGTAGATATGGGTGAGAAAGGGATTCTCCCAGGCCAAAGCCAGCACCCGTTTCTCCACCATGGTGCACTCCACGTCATCATCGATCAGAACGACGTCTTTCTTCAGGGCTTTTACTGCAAAGTACTGTCCCGTGCCTTTAAGCTCCGCTAACAGCACCTAAAAGCGACAAACAGGAAAGTCAATGGTGCACACTGCTGAAGACTGAGGCCCTTTAAGTAAAAGCCACAAAGTGTTACCTTGCCAAAGCTGCCTTTCCCAAGAACCTTGTGAAAAGTGAATTTTTCCACAGTGACGCGATTCCTGAGGCTGGAGACCCTGACTGTCGGCTGCGGACTGCTCCCCTCCCAGAGTTTGCCATATTGGTTATCTGCTGATTAAAAACGGAGATCAGACTAAAAAAGAAACACAACCAGGAAGATTACACGAAAGAAAACGTAAAACACTTTGATTCTTCACCAAAGCATCTACTTACCTGTTGCATCCATTCCTGCAGCAGCCGGACTTTTTGGAAACACACCCTGGTATATGGCAATGTTTTCTAAGCCAGGATCGGATTTCCTGCTGGATTTCTAAGTAAACACCATGAGGGGTAAAAATGTATCATTAGCGGAATTTGTAAGGTCACTTTTGCAGTGATTTGCACCACATTGATGTAGTGTCGCAAAAGGTTTGATCAATTAGATGGATCTATAAGTCTGACAAATCTGTCCTGAAATGTTACCTTTCATGCCAGGGACTTACTGAAGTGAGTGGCACTGAAATCAAAAAGTTGCTAAATTTTTGTGCACGTTTTCCAACTTTTTAACACTAGAATTCTGGAATACATTTATTAACCCTATATGTGTGCATTACCCCGTTATCATATATGTATACTGGCAGGTGCACTTTATTTGGAGAATTCTCATCTGATAATGTGATGGAATATCATCAGGATTTGTCATCACTCTTCCATTGATGAGAGTCTGATCTCGGGGGGGTGACAGGGCTGCAGAGATGCAACTCCACCATTGCATATTGAAAAGGTATTCCAATTTCATGAAGTGCTGGCACATTGCTGCATATGCCATCTCTTTATTATTGGTGATGGTGTTGGACCTCTGGAACCCTCACCAATTCCCCACCAATCCATATTCAGTGCAGCAGACCCTTGAGTCTTTCCCTGCACAATAGAGCTTTAACCACCCGCTGTGCAGTAGAGCTGTAGCTTGACGCAAGTGAATGTCTCCCTTCTATGGTTCCCCACACAACTGGGTGGCTAGATGTGCCACTGTGCAGAAGGCCACATTCACTTGTGTCAAGCTGCACTACACAGCAGGTGGTTGAAACTCTGTTGTGCAGGGATAGACTGAAGGGGCAGGAGCGCTGCACTAGAGAAAAGACCCCCCACCAATGATAAAGCTATGGCATATGCCAATGTGCCATCATTTCATTAGTTGGGAATACTCCTTCAAGAGTAGTCATCCTATATACAATTTGAAGAGGTTGTCTCATCACACCCCCATGTAATATGAAAGCTATCACAGCCATCAGCTGGGTTTTGTTACCTGAACCCACTGACACATCTCATGTAAATCTCTCTATAATAATGTATAGTAGGGGGACAATTCTCCGCTCTCCAACTAGCTATAATGCCACAAGTATTGTGAGTGATGAAAGAATACATCGGATACGTAATTTAGGAGTTTGGTGTATTCATAAGGAGACTCTTCCTGCCAAACCTCTATGAAGTGACTGAGAGCTGTGTACTGTAAGTATGGCAGGTAGAGGTGGGGAAGACAAAATATTAGTCTGGCTAGTACATGCCATACAAAGAATACACCAAAACGGTGCAATGTTTGTATGTCTTTTTTGACTAATAAAGGAGTGCACCAGTCCTCATAATAACACAGTCTAGTGCCAATTCTGCTTTCAATGTTCTGTGCACCCCGATTTTCTCCATTTATTCTGACTTCTTACCATGCTGACTTGGTTCAAAGCTTCAGCTAGAAGTTTCTGGTTAATGCCACATAGGTTAGCCACTTTATTCTGACACTTGTGATGGACGTTCATGCCGCACTCTGGAGTATTGAAGTAACATTAACACATTATACAATATTCAGTATAACAGCGCTGCATTCTCAATAACTTCTTTATGAGACTTAAACACAAGATTACAATAGTTGGCCTATCTGCAGACTTTCAGCTAAGAGGTTTTACCATAGTAGGGAACTGGTGCTGGAGGAGGAGGAACGTGTGAAACCCACTAATATTAGTTTTGTGAAACTGGCTCTGGAACAATGCCAATATAGGGTTAACTGGTTAATAAATCGCCTCCCCACTGCACTTAAGGGGTTATCCTGCATAGAGGATACATGCCTGACTGCTGGGGGTCCCACTGTTCACAAGAAAACGGGTCCCTTCTTTTCTCTATGAATGGGATGGGAGACGGACGGGGGCACTGCTGCTCTACTCAGATCTACGGGACGGCCAAACTTATGTTAGGTTCACACAAGTGTTCAGGTTTCCGTTCTTTGGATCCGCTTAGGGACCCAAAAAGCTGGATGGAGTTAACTGAATACTAGTGTGAACTGACCGTAAGACAAGTGCTATGCTCAATTATCTTCTACAGTCCCAAAGAGTTAAAAGCGCACACATTTGGGTACACTGTTCCTTTAAACAGGGAGACTTGGGAGTCTAATTCTCATGTTCAATGAGGGTCAATGATTAGACATGTATCCCCTTTTCTGTGGATAGGGAATAAGCCTTGCTTTGCTTTGCCTTTAATGATTTACTGCTTGTACCTGAGCAATTCTGTGTTCCCTTAGCATTCAGTATTAATATTACCCTGCATCACCTCTTGGCACTATCAGCGTCCAATATCAATATGTAATTGAGGACATAAGAGAAGGTCTACAGCAGACTTCATTGTAATATTCTGCAGACACAGAACACTCTACCTCAGGCTACCCACTAAACCTGGCTCCCAATCAGAAAAATATAATTAGAAAAATAATGAATGCATCAGACGCCACAATCAAAGGATTTTTTTTATTTTTTTTTTTGGCTGTGCCCCTTGGGTCTTCAAAAAATAAAAATAAAAACCTGCTTCATGGAACTATACAGGATCTAATGATCACTTGAGCAGCACAGAATGTGACATTAGCAGCCCTGCAAAGCTTTCTTCCGTAAGAAAGAATACAATCTTACAGAAGTTTCTGTTTTTAGTAGCAGACGCCACGCCATACATACTGAACCCCTTGCTGCAGCGGACATCTGAGGTAAAACATTAGAGGAACTAGAGGTAATGGCCCCATCCCAGAGACAGCACGAAACAAAACAGAAGTCCATCTACTCACCATCGCATTTTAACCCTTGTTTCACCAATCCCCAGAGCAGGCTGCCGCAGTGATCGCAGAACGTAGGGCTCTTATAATTGTAAACTTTGAACCGGTGAGGCATATCAATGTTAAACCTTTCCCTTTGGAACTTTAAAAGAAAAAAAAAAAGCAAATCAATTCCACAATACACGTAAAAACAGAAGACTGCATAAAATCCATAAAAATAATTGCAGAAACTTGCAAAATAACACAGAAGTGGCTAGACCTTTACCCCAGTCTGTCAATGGGTCTGTTCCCAAAGTGTGCAGTACATTTCCCATCTGCTATACAGTGTACAGAGCTGTGCTAGATCCGGTACAATGTGGCTCCTGCAAACAGCTGATCAGCAATGATCCTGGGTGTTATATCCCGGTCGACCTGTTATTAATAACCTATCCTCGGTTCATGTAATATGACTTTAAAAGGTAACTGTACTTTTAATGAGAAAGGGTTTAACAGACCAAGATGGACATATATATAGTCCCTGAAAGCAGGGCTTTGGTAGTGCACCTGAGGGGAGGGCAGGGGAAGGGTCTAGGGTGCTGTATCTTTGTAGTTTACAGGGACACATAACATACATTGATTTGTTATTTACTTGATCTTTATAAACTGTGTACACGGCCCAGATTTCTGGACAGGTTTGCATAGCCATAGGTCTAATACAGTTATTTAAAGGGTTTTTTCCCCAAGCCAAAAATATTGATGACCTTAGGATATATCAATAAGTTCAGATTGGTGGGGGTCCAACACCCAGCACTCCCACTGATCAGATAGAAATCTGTTCTCTGTATAGCTGTTGAATGGAGTCAGCTTAGATTCGGAGCTGATCTGCAGCAGGTTGCTCTTTCTATTACACAAAGAACAGAGCGGTCTTCTTCCTGTTCTTATTCTCTGTGTATGAGGTGCTGAGAACAGCTGATCGACGAGAGCCCTGGCGTTACATACCACCTGATGTGATATGGACTTATCTTTAGGAAAGAACATTTTTTTTTTATTTTTTTTTTTTAGCCTGGAAAGCCCCTTTAAAGGTGCTGTCCTTCTTTCTAGTGAATACTTGTTGATCGTGCAGTTCCGACAGCTCAAACCTCTGGTGGTCACTGCAGGAGACTGCACAAATTCTTCCTGAGACTTGGCCTGTCTTTGCAGTAACATCCTTCTCTAACTGAGGAGGGCCCAGGGCCCCAGTAGGGTATACGATTTAATGATGTCGCTAGGTCCTAAGAGGGTACAGGGGCAGAGGTTGTGAAACCCTTTAAATGAGATGTAATGCCATAATGTTGTTACTATAAAAGCTACACAGAACATAAAAAAATTGCTGATGAGAACACAAGAAGATCTGTGTTGACGTTTCACCAGCTTCACCAATTTAAGTTCTTAGCCCCTGTTAATAGGTGCCGCTATACTAATTCAAGTGCGGTTGGAATTTTCTCTGTAGCCCCCACCGTTCCTGAGTAACAAGCACAGTTTTGGTAGCTGATGTGCTATTTCAGCTCCGTAATATCAGAAGGGCAGTGTTAGGCAGAGAGCTACAGTCAGAGGAAGCCAGGGTCAGTGCTCAGAATCCCACCCCCTTGTCTATTCCTGCCTGAAACCTACCTGACTGTACAGAGCCTAAACAATATATCAGGAACCAAAACTAACAGCATTGATTGCTCAGGAACGGTGATGGGGTTTGTGAAAAGTTCTCTTAAGACTTTCAAGAAGTCAGTCAGCTCAAAAGGTGTCAACTTGTGGTTGTAAAACTCCAGCACTAGTCACACAGGATCATATAGATGTAAATATGTGTGAAAACGATTTGAGAAGTTATGTTTGCATGTATTTACGGTAAGGTTATTCACAACTACGCATCTAACCCACCCCCAATAAAACTCACTGAACCAAGCAAGTCATTTGGTAATGTGAAGAGAACAGATAGAAATATTGGTTTGACATTTGCAAGAAAGATCCTGAGTATCGATTTCTTAATGAAATTATTATGGGAAGGCCAAGAAATGAAATGACTGCTGGCACTGCCAATGCCGTAATTGGCTCATTTAGATACAAGTATAATTTACTAAAGTGACCGCATAGCAGGATTCTTTAAAACAAGAGGCAAATGTGGAAGTGAATCAGAAAACTACCATGAAACAGTGCTAAATGTCACATAAAATATCCAGTAGACAAATGGAATAAATCATCTGTCAGGTTTGCTTACAATCTCTGAAAACAGGATATGATAGAGGAAGAGACGATGAGCACTGTGATATACGCAGCAGATTTACAAGGTTTGCAGCAGGATTTAGGCGTAGTAAGCGGAGTAAATCATGACAGGACTCCTAGGACAGACAATGGGAGTCCTGATTGTTCCATACACAGAGATTGACAACACTCCCTGTAGAAGTGTATGTATAGAGAAGTCTGTCAATCATCCTGTGTGGGTGTGATAATCTGGACTCTCGCTGTCTCTCCTAGGAGTCCTGTCAGGATTTACTCAGCTTTTCACTGCTCCAAATCATATAAACCTATATATCACAGAGTCAGCTTCTCTCATATCTTGCTCTCAGATAGGGTAGTAAAAAAATAAAAATCACCTGACAGGTTCACTTTACACCTCTACATCACTTCAGGATCCTGCCAAGATACATTTGTGAAAAATAACAATGACCTATAAATGTATTGTCTTGGCAGGGATAGCTTACCATGGTGTCCCGGCTGTTGGCAGCGGTGCCCGTACACCTGCCAATAATCTTGTCGATGCATTTTTTATGTATGGCAGCATTGCACTCTGCAAGGGAGAGAAAGAGGTTTTATCCATAGGAACGGACATCTAGTAACAGACTGGTTAAGAGAAAAGAATATAAGGGAGGACTTGAGAAGATTTGTTCATAGAAAGATTATTGTGGTGGAAGTGAGAGATATTTCTGTGGTATTAATATAGTCATATGCATGGATAACGTGTATGGGCTCCTCCGAACTTCTGACACCAGATGTAGTGGTGGTGGGGGGGGGGAACACTATCAAATGGGTCAAGCAATGGCTTTCTTCCTTTTCCCAGTTCAGCAAACATGCATGTACACTTGTATGGAGTTGGGCAAGATGACTGTCAGATGAATCAGTGGTCAGCAGACAATGATCTTAACATGTGTGGCTAGATTTAGAACCAAAAGAATAGAAAGTAAGGATTTTTGGGTCAACCTACTGAAAGGCCACTTTTGCCAGAAGCCCATAGCAGTCATACTCTGCACACATTGGACTGTCAGACCAACTCATTTTGCTTTCTGATGATGAAGCATCTAATTAAAAATGGCCAGAAAAGAAGCTTAGGGGTCCAAAACCTAGATATAGTGTAGAATGCTACAGGCAATACCTAAACCCCAGTACATAATGTACTAGCGACAGATTGAGACCGTCTACATACTAAGAATCTAGATACTAAGAATCCGCACCACTCCCTGACTGTCTAGATTCCAATTCTGGCTTATACCCCTTAATATTTCTGATGCATCCAGCTCCAAGGGGGAAATGAATTAAGATTGACATAGGAAATGCCAGTTTTATCCAATGCACCTCAATGAACCTGACATGTACACCCATTTTTTGCTGCATTTTTCTTTGTTAACAGAAAGTTGTAGAAATGGCACATTCCGATAGTTAAGGAACTTACGCCTGCATTTGTATCCTTGTTTGTTCAAGCCCCTGAAATGAGAAGAATAGAACGACATAAGAATTAGGAGACGTCCACAAGCACTGCTGGACATTTTGCAGCAGTTAACACTATCAATGCTTCTGGTAACGGACGAAAGGTTTCCTTACCACACAAACTCCTTACAGACAGAGCAAAAGGTTGGCTGGCCAAAAAAAGTGGCAATGAATTCATGGTTCTTTATGTAGTGTATTTTGGCCTGTTTGATGGCTCCCCTCCTCCTGTTGATGGTTACGAGACCTTCGTCTTCTCGCACTGACTGTCTGCAATCTATTAGGAGAGAATGATACGGTAAGTAGAAGATATAGGGATCTCCTGAGGCTGGTGCTCCCTTTTAAAGTATAGGGCGTCTTTGTGCAGGAAGCAGAGAATTCTTTGCAAAGGTCCTCAGACTCGAGAACTAGTGTTGTAAAAACTTTTCGGATGGTTTACCCTGCAGAAACAATATTTTATTTTTGCACTTAAGGAAAGAAACATCATCTGTGATTGAACAGTTTTCAGGTTCCTGGACCTTGTCAGGATAAATGTAGGATACTAAGCCCAAGTATTGCAGTCAGACATGAATTTCCAGCTATAGCATGGCGTCATTCAGTAGCACAATACATATTAAGATGTTAAAACCTATTTTCTCGCACCAATCTTCCCACATGAGTGGACTATAAATGATCATTTTGAGAAGGGACAACCGAACAAATCAGAAATTTAAAAAACACGATCTTTGGAAGCAAAATAACACACCACGTACATGAACACAAGATATTGCAAACAAGCAATGCAAACCACTTCATACAGAAGAGTAACATGCAAGCAGGAAGCGCACTGACCCTTCCATCGTGCAGACTTGGTACCCTCCATGGCAAGTGAAGGCTAACTCCTGCGGATCTATCCTGGGACTGTACTCGGCATTAGCGCAGCACAGACTGAGGACTGTGAAACTCAGTGATGTGTATGAGGGAGGAGGCGACACTTAGAAAGGGAGGGAGAGGAGCGAGCGTAAAGGGAAATGCAGAAAGGGAATACAGAAGTAAAGATGCATAGGCACTATATTTATCTTCTGTGTTTACTACAAATGCCATATACTAATGTTAGCATCTTCTCACTACAGCCAGAGATAGAATTTCCAGTCCCCCAACTGCAGGCATTGCCTCCTGAGTGTATGTGTCTAGCACATGGATCCCCCGGAGAGTCCCCTTATTTACAAGGATAGGATCCTTGTACTGAATTTACAGTAAAAGCAGCATCACTACTACCCTACTGGTATCTAAGTCTGTGAATTCTAGTCTGGATTTAATGAAATGTATAAATATATTGTATATGGTGATATCCCCTTCTCACTTCACTCCAGGCATAGTTGCAATGCTGATTTAGTTCCAGTTTTGATTTGGGCGTTCAGAACTGGGTACGTGACTTATACTCCATCAGACAGAAGCGTATAGACTATGCACACCAGCCAATCCAGTTATGAAAGAGTTACTGCAGAACATATGCAGTGTCTTCTATCAACTTCACACCAATAGCCCCGGCCAGTGCAAGGTGTGAGATCCTCTTCTTAGAGGAGACAGAATGAGAGCACGACACACGCAAACACCCTGCACATACTTATACAAGCATGCTTAGTATGACATACCAGTGTCCTCAAGGAAGTACTGCACAGACATGAGCACTTTGGCCTGGGGCTGTAGATCCAACTGCAATAAAGGAGAAGAAATATTTAGAAAATCAGCAGAATTCGGCCTATCAATAGTAAAACAAGTTGCACATTTCAAGGGCCTTTACATGACTTGTATGAGGGTGTACAATTATTGATGGGATCGTTCAGTCCCCATACAGTTTGCTTCACTGTCAGCAGCACATGCGCAGTTTACACAAGACTTTCTGATGCTGCTTATACATTACTATCAGCCAATAGATCAGGATTTGCCTTTGTTTCAGCTGATCTCAGAGGCTTTTACACCAGCTGAATAATTGTCCTATGGAAAACAGGCCATATAGAAATGATGGTAGTAAGGTGACAAATCCTCCTCGACATACCCAGAACTCGGATTTGCCATTTCCTTTCTTGCAGCGCTCTGCGAGCACGGATACCCCAACCGTGGCTTCAGAGAGGGGGTCTTCAGCTGCCTTCATCAGCACTATCTGGATGACCCGACCTTCATAGATATGAGCATCAAAGGTAGACTTCCAGTCCGGATACATTGTTGGTTTCTTCTGCACAAGCGTCTTTCCTCTCTCTGGAATATATGGATTAAGAAATTGCTTATTGTTTCTTTGACTACTTTCAAAAAAGTCACCATTTTTATAGACCAATTCTTTAAGTTTGTAATTCAGACATGTGGCTGTTTTTCAGAAGGTGTTTTGGTGGACGTGTTTTTAGGGTCCCCACCACTGATCGCTAGAATGGGGGTCCCGAACACCCTCAGTCACGTGCGCAACCACAGTGAAGAGGAATATGAACGAAGAAGAGATTAAATAGAACAGAACTGCACACGCTCTGTGTATATGGGCCTGATGGAAACTGTCTGTGTGTGTATACCGTATATATTCTTCATCAGTCACTTCTTTACTGTTATGTTCAATTTGGTTTGTTCAGAGTGAAAATTCAATTCATTTAGTAAGTGCCTGTTTTGGAGAAGGAAGTGCGCCCCTGTCTAGTATTGTCTCAATCATCATTGTATTATAATTGATCGCTCTAAAACCATTTGATCCTATTAAAAAAAAAAAAAAACATCGCATTTTCTGCTCAGAAAAAAGGCCACTATTCTCAACATATTGGGGGAATTCATTAAGACTGGTGTTCAGAACATCAGTGTTACGAGGGGGTATATGAGGCAAAATCCCTTTATTACTAGGATTTTATCTTAGGCTTCCATTCTCTGCTGGAGGTGTGTTCTAAATTTCTGTGGATAGAGCGGATATCACAGGATAGACAATAAATTGCTTATCAACGGTGGATGTTCTACCCTGGCGGTCAATGCGACCATGGGAGAAGTAACTAAACCTCTGCTGCGCCCCCACCAATGGGAGTGCTGGAGATTACGGTGTACTATAGTTTGGTCATCTGCGGGGCTCCCATTGATGTAACAGGACACGTCTGCATCCAACAAGGAATTCGGCCGCTTTCCCAATTATTAAAAGGCTCCAGCTATAATGGAAATCTACGGCAGTCAGCAAATGGCATAATTTCCTATATTACTCAGATATTTGCACTGCTCTCCCAACTTTTGTAAAAAGTGGCAACTAGGACGCAAAAGAGGGAAGTGACAATTTTTCACACAAAAAACCCTGTGCACCAAAGCTGCATCTCAAATACTCCCATCCATGCCAGGTTTGGGGTGCAGAGGGAATAGTAAATTCCCTCTATTCACTTATGTCTCTTAGATAGTGTCTATTCTGATACTATATGCAGGTGTTCTGGCCATCCATGAGATAAAGAAAATGGCCACCTTCTTCCATTACAGTTGCACAGATTCCATAATTCCAGCTACAAGAACTGACTATTCAGTGCTGCCTAATATATCCGACCCCTTGCCAGCGCCATTGTCTTTGCTATTGAACACTACTCACGTCACCTGTCGTTTAAAAGTTATGGCTGATCACTATATACACACCCTTATGGTGAAGCGTACATTATACATAACAAAAGCCATGTTAAGAGTCTCATATTAACCCAACCCAGCATTACTGCTCAGTTAACTCTGTCCTTATGGGGTAAAGGGGGAGGAGGGATGTGGTGCTGGATTAGTCCTGAACCCCTGCCAAGCCCGGCCTGATAAATCACAGCCTCTAGCACAACGCGTAGACCTAAAAGGTTTGGAAAGAAGTTCCAAGACAGCCTGGCTTAGTGCATAACAGAGACAGTCCAGCATTGGAAGTGTTAATACATATAAGCTCCAGGTCTCCTCTTACCTGTAGTGAGGGATTCCTTCACCTTCACGGCACAGAATGGCTGGCATTGTTCGGACTGTTCTGGCATAGGTCCCAACTCAAAAGAGTTAAAGGCGATCCGCAGGAAAGGAGCCATGGTGCACCTACGAAAAGAAACCACACACAACGCAATGGAGGTCACTTGTGATTCTCAAGAAAAACATCACATCTATAAATAACTAGAGTCAAAGTTATCATTTTCTGACTATTTTCTTCCGTTTTGCAGACACAGGAAGATAATAATCTAGGTCACAGTTTTGTTGGCGAATCTAATGGTCTCCTGTGACCAGAGGTGCATCAGGTGAATGACACGGGGATGGGAGATGGTTTACTCTGGACAGATTCCTAATGGATGGATGAGCACCTGCTTTACATCTTCTACAAGAAGTTTATAATACAGCTACATAAATAGAACAGTAAAAGCCACACAAGTGTCCACAACACCCCCGGCCACTCCTCATCCACATCTATCTTCCTGTAAGAGCGAAAATAGCACAACCTGATTATCTACAGCCCCACGCTTTTTTTGGAAATACAAAAATATAATAAAATCACAGGACCAAAAGCAAAGAACCTTAACCGCCAGAGCCTTCCCATCATCACAGCACAAAAAACTGAAGGATTTCCCAAAAAAATTAACAACGTGCACCAGATATCAGTGACTGTCAGGGACCCCGAGGAGAAGCAGTTTATAACGGCATGGCCAATGAGCAGTATGCGGTATAAAGAAGACACCGCAGAGCCTTTACTGGACCTTGCATTCATGTGACTGTCGGGCACCTTATGGCATAGCAGACCTACTGGGTCCAAGACCATCCGGAAGAGTTCTGCCACTGACTAATGGTGCTATAGCGGCTGCTTTCCACCTGGCACTGCGGCTCCTATGGATGCCCTAGATACAATGGAAGACTGCAATATTTAAAGCAAAATCTAAATTTAAAGCGTGTTTTATGACCATAAAGGGGGGGGGGGGGGGTAAATATGATGTAATAAAGGTACAAACACAAGAAAATAATACACACTGCACATACAAAACATAACCCTAACAGACTTGTTTATCTGGGATAGTCCATGTTATATACAGTATATAGAGAGGACTGACAAAATTGTAACTCTGTTTTGTTAGAAATAAAATATATATATATATATATATATTATACTGAAGAATAAAGCATGAATATTTAGCACTGTGTGTCAAAGAAAAAAAAAAAAAAAAAAAACCAGCAATGGAGTCATTTGGATTCCTCTTCATTTTCCTGTCCTCCGGCTCCCCTCAGCAAAATGCCAAAGTATCATCCGGCATTGCAGACTCGGAGGCGGAATCAGTCGCAGTATCCATCCCGCTTCCATCAGATCAGCTCAGAATCTGACACAAAACCAGAACCAGACTCTACCATGTGAATAGACCCTAAAGCTCATAGGGACAGTCAATAACAAAGCCTTCAAAATGACAGTAAGGCTAAGCGCTGCATGTAAAACCATGACGACAACACATTGCAGTTTTTCCCGCAGCGCTTTTGGCTTCAATTATGCCTTTACGGAAACCGCCAGCATTTCTGTATGTATAATTGACAGGCTACGATTTACAAAACTGCAACAGAGTTGGTAGTCGCAGCGTGTCTGCGTTTTTTTTTCATAAGGTATGGATGAGATTTGCTAGAATCCACATTGCAGGGATTTGTAAAACACCGTGATTTTTCACTGTGTTGGGCCCCGGCCTTACACTTTAAAGAAGACATTTCACCACCTCCACCCACTCCAGTTCTTAACATCTGTTAATAGGCTCCACTCCATTGATTTAGTCAATGTTGGAATTTTCTTTCTAGCCCCACAATTCCTGAGCAATCAGTGCAGTTAGTTTTGGTTCCTCATCTGCTACTCAGGTTCTGTAGTGTCAGGTGGGCGGTGTCAGGCAGGGGGGTGTGACTCAGAGCTCCAATCAGAGGCCGCCAGTGTCAGAGCTCAGAATCACATCCCTTGTCTGCTCCTGCCTGACACCGCATATGAGGAACTAATGTTTGATGTGTTAAAATGGGTTCCCACTAAATACAGTTCATAAAAAAGTGGTAAGTGTACTTAAAGAGAACTCACTTCAAAATAAAGAAATATAATCAGTCTTTAAGAGTAGGCTCTTCTCAAAGGAACAGCCTTCTGAAGAGACTTCACTGTATATATATATATATATATATATATATATATATATATATATATATATATATATATATATATATATATATATATATATATACACACACACACACACACACACACACACACACACACACACCTGCATGTAGCAGTTTACATTGGTATACATTGTTAACATAATAAAAGGATTCAGAGTTATAGTCTGTATTATATCCCAGAGCTGCATTCATAATTCTGCTGGCAATGTAACAGATAATGTACATCTCGTTGTCCACGGTACACACTACACTTCCCAGGATGCAAATCATCAGCGTAAGCTTTGTGTGGATATTGACCCAGGAAGGTACACAGGACAATTGCAGCTCAGAAGACTGCAGCATTGTTTATACAGTAAAGACAGTCAATACCAAATGCTGCAATAAAGAAGAACACAGCAAAGTCCAAATCCATGGTAGTATATAGCCTTCTAATAGGCTATCAGGTTTTATGCATGAGGATACAAGCTTTGGGACCCCAACAATGAGAATGATGGGACTAAATTACAATACATAGGGACAAGTTGCTGTGTCTTCCTTCATATATCTATCTATCTATCTATCTATCTATCTATCTATCGTATATTAAGAAAATCTAGCCAAAAATGATCTTCTAAACAAGACACGGTTTACTACTGCCCTCTGCTGGATGGCTCAGAGGTTTCTGCATGTAGGATTTCCACAGCAGGTGGCAGTAGACCAGGAAATGTAGAGGTATTGGTATATCACATAGGAATTTGTTGGACATAATGATCCATTATTGTTAACGAATAAACTTTACAGACTGTAATCCATGACAATGCTGATCTAGACACAGGAGTGACACAGGAGGGCGCTATTCACTGCCTAGTAACTTCCCAGCACACACACAACAGCCAAACCACTAGTTTAGTTTATTCTCCACTTGCAGGAGATTTCTGGCCCTTATCACAGCACACAATCTTATATTATATTACATACTCATACTACATAGTGCATGGGATTGTACACATTGGAGAGATCTCCGCTTACTGTCACTGAATAAGAAACTCCACGCTTTATCTTCAGAGGATCATGAGATCAATAGAGCACATGTGGATAAAACAGAGCGCTCACAGGGTAAGGGCTCTCACCTGTTTACCAAGGGGTAATGGGCAATTGCATCAAATGATGCCCAAAATAGATGGCTGATCCCAAACGTACTCCACCAGGTGCAATGATACCCATAGGACCAGGTAGTGAAATACTGGAAAATATGGGACCAAACCCAAGAAGATTTGCTGGAGGCGCAGAGCCATCACAGGAGGACAATATTGATGTGGAAAATATTCTCAATTCAGATTTATACAACTATTCTCTGTTGGTTTGGAGAAGGGGTCTGAGTACCCCGAAATGCGTTCCTATTAAAGCACATCAAGAATATTTTCCGCTATAATCTTTCATCGGCCTGAGCGTCCTACACTGATGGTTTTGGGCCTCCAACAAATGACCCCATAACATAGAAAGACTGAAGACAGAAATGGATAAATGGCGGGTTATGTTGACTTTCCCCTGTAAACCTATGTATGGGCCCAGTCATCTTCTCCTGCTTTATAACATTCTGCCTGCACATCAGATAGGATTTTCTGGTTGACAGGCTCCCCATAACCTGTGGATGCCATCAGAGTCTATGGATACATAGTGGACGGTAATGTCAGAATTATCCCATACTCACAACTTCTACTTGGCCTTCAGCTCCAGCATTGTACCCTTTGTTGTCACAGGTTTACTATAGGCTTTAGTCACTTTTTCATCAGTTGATATCACAGATGGTGCGTCAATATTTGCTTTCTGGGTTTGCCTTCACTATGGTGTAGTGTGTACAACATGGGGACAGAATCAATAAGTATTTCTATCTTAGCCTGAGTATAGAACATCAATCTCAACCTGGGACATTACATAATGGATATGTCCTATAGCTCCGCTAATAATCAATATGGAACCCCTTCCTTAAAGGGAATGGACCAGAAAGGAGCAGTAGTTGTGAGTCTAAGCATGCTTCCTCTCTAGTCATCTCATATGGGACCGCCAGAGAAGCCATATACAGCACTGGGCAATCTCCGTCAGTGCCACAGTGCTTACCAGAGTGATAGCATGCCTGTGCGACTGATGCTTCCATCAGACAGGGTGCAAGGTACCTCCACTAAAGTCATCGCTGATCCATGAGGTAAGAAGAATGGAGAATGGAGTTTCTTATTGTCCGCCTGATTGAAGCGCTGCTCTAGCATCCTATTCATTCATCTCTGAAGAGAAGCCAGGGGAATGGGAGCTGCAGCAAGTGTACACAGTGTACAGAGCTGACTGTATCCACACCGGATATCAGGTGATTGGCGGGGTGCTGGGGCTTGCACATTATTCATACTGAACTAATACTGATGATGTATCTTAAGGATAGGCCATCAATATCTGATTTTGACAACCCCGTAAAGCTAAGGCCAAACAAAGCAAAACTCAGCTAAAAAGGTACAAAAAATGCTGTGACTATGTAGACGAAAAATACACTTGCATTGGTGTAAAAGGCAGCGTTTTCACAGATAACATTAAGGGAGCTTTCATACGGAGTAAACGCTACACTCATTCTGAACGTAAAACTCGTTCAGAGTGAGCGGCGTTAAAACAGAGCCCATTGATTTCTATGGGAGCCGGCATACGCGCGCTCCCTATTGAAATCAATGGGAGGCTTTTTTACCTATTGCTTTCAATGTGATACGTGCGTATATCGGCACCCATAGAAATCAATGGGATCTGTTTTAACGTCGCTCACTCTGAACGAGTTTATGTTCAGAACGAGCGGAGCATTTACTCTGTGTGAAGGCTCCCTAACATGCTGCAGTTTGCATTTTGAAATCACTGTATTATCCACAATGAGGGGATTAAACTGAATAAAATGTAATTGCCTTTGCTGGGATTGTAAATTGCAGTTATTTTTTCTGCTGTGTTTCCACAACACTGTGTAAAGTGTGACCTCAGCCTAAGGAGAAGCTCCAGGGACGTCTTACGTTGTCTTGTGCATTTTCTGTTTACTATTTCTGTAAAGGTTCTTCAAAGGAAAGCAATTAAAAGAAGAGATGTAGCGTGGCGTCGTAGTGTAGTGTAATATAATGTAATGTAATGTACTATAGTGTAGTGCAATATACTATAGTGTAGCGTAGTGTAATGTACTGTAGTATAGTGTAAGGTACTATAGTGTAGTATACTACAGTGTAGTGTAATATACTATAGTGTAGTGTAGTGTAATGTAATGTAATGTAGTGTGTAAAATCCCTCAAAAGGCTTTCACAAATGGAAAAAATTATTGTTCCCCCTCGTTTAATGAAAGAAAACCACACAATGGTCACAGAAATAACTTGAATCTGACAAAAGTAACAATAGATAGAAATTCTATGAAAATGAATAAATGAAAGTCAGACATTGCTTTTTGCTTCAACATTGTTTTTTTTTTTTTTAAACTAAAACTCCTGACACAGGCCTGGACAGAAATGACGGTTCCCGTAACGTAATATTTTGTTGCACAACCTTTTGAGGCAATCGCTGCGATCACACGATTCCTGTAACTGTCAATGAGACTTCTGCCCCTCTCAGCAGGTATTTTGGCCCCTCCTCATGAGTAAACTGCTCCAGTTATCTCGGGTGTGAAGGGGCCTATTCCAGACGACATGTTTCAGCTCCTTCCAAAGACGCTCAATAGGATTTAGGTCGGGGCTCATAGAAGGCCACTTCAGGATAGTCCATTATTTTCCTCTTAGCCATTCTTGGGTGTTTTTAGCTGTATGTTTTGGGTCATTATCCTATTGTAAGACTTGTGGCTTGTCAACATGTAGTTTGGAAAATTCTAGTTATTTGTGACCATTGTGAGTTTTTCTTTCATTAAAGGAGGGGACCAACAATTTTGTCCATATGTGTAAGTAGTAGAGAAACATGAAAAGCGACTTTGCAATCCAACCACAAATAAAGATACGGATGTATTTTATGAAAGCATATATCTGTAGTAAACTGGGGTCCCGGCACATACACACGCTACCTGATTGTTTCTCACTAATTCTCTGTTAGTAAGTAAGTCACACTGTGGTATTGGAGGACATTTTAGTGAACCTTCATCTACTGCAATTTTCATCTCAAGATCTTCAAACTCCTAATCCCATCTCAATAACATTCAATTTTTCTAAACCTCCATCTACCTATAGAAATCTACGCCGTACAACTATCAGGCTATCCATATATTATCTACATTGACGCCACGTAAACTTACATTAAGCCTGTTACATCAGAATTCAGAATATTTTTCCTGTCACTCAGTAAGAATGTTGAAGAAGCGAGCGTATGACATGACTGCATACATCGGACGTGTTAGCACAGGACTAGTAGATGAGATTTCCCACAATTCTCTAGTCATTGCCTAGATAACACTTGATATCTAATCTCATCTAGAGGAAAAAGGTCAAGGACTGTACTAGTGTCCGCCATACACCTGTTCACATCTCATCTGCGCCTTCCATCAGGTGTAAGTCAAGGATATTTTCCCCGGCATTGCCTAGAACAAATCTCAAATGTATTGAAAAAGCCCCCAATTTCTGCTATAGCAATGTAGTGGAGAGGTCAGGGGATTTATACAAGAGTTCAGTAGTGGAATCGGGAAAGAATAGGCTCCATATTTTAGGGAATTGGGGGGGGGGGGGCTTGTGATGCATAGAAGCAGGTTTACCACAACCCCTTCCTATACTGTAGGATGTAACCCTCCATTATTGGCTATATCACTGAGATTCTGTCTTCCTAATTACATCAGGGAAGACAGGCTTGCACATTCCAGTGAGCACCCTCTATTGGTTTGCAACACTGAGGCACCTGACTTCCTAATTACATCATGGAAGACAGATTTGCATATTCTTCCCATGGACCCTCCATTATGGCAGTAGCAGGCAGGGGGTCTCAAGTCCTTTGAGTGATTCTGTGGAAGGTCTTGTGGACACTCACTATGGACCGTTTTATGCTGCGGTTATACAAAGAATGGCAAACGCTTTACAATATTTTTTCCATAGCAGAACAATAATGATACTGCAGGCCGGTACGGGAGGAGAATATGTATGTAAGGAGCTACTATGCTTTAGCTATCCAAACAGTAACATAGGCCAAGAGGACACTCAATATATTCAGTATATGCACCAAAAGCTTACCCAATACATAAACCAAATGTACCGTAACAGAAAAAGATGAAAACCGTTTTAGATTGCTAAAGGTGAACATTGCATGGGGAAGAGGGGCAGGCAGATGTATCTCACAGACAAGTGGCTGTTACCATAATCTTTATATAACAATCTTCCTATATCCCATAATAGACAGAGCTGAATAGATTTCTAGTGCTGAATACATGTTCTGCAATTCTCATAGCACGTTCTCCGGATACGCTGACAACTCTACCTATCTATTCAAGGAATCTGCCATACATTGCTATTGTAAGGATATTGCACCTAGAAAAACACAGAAAATTCCCCACAACAATATAACCATCACTGCACTCTCTCTCTTCATCACATTCTCTCTTGATCCAAATATTGTTTCCTATTACAGCTAAAGTTGAGAAACATATGAAGAGATCCTTGCTGGGTCCTTACAGTAATGTGTCTAGTTGTAAGACAACTGGCGGGAGCAGAAGACTCTCCTGCTGCAGATGGGCAGATCAGACGTCTGATTGTAGAAGGATCAGCAGTATAGACGGCTATACTGTGGAGTAAGACTATATACTGTTAGTTGTATCATTCATTTCTAGATTTATTGCTCCTTTAACACGACGGAGATATTGTTTGTATAAGTACAACACTCAGGCCTGCGACTGATCCAAAGCCTTCACTGCCATCACCACTCACAGCTCATGAAACAAGCTTATGTGTCTATACCTGCAGGTCTCCATTTATCCAAGTGTTGGTGCAAATCTCACTTGTATTGGGGAGGGGGGGGGGGGGCTGCCCATTGAAAGTAAACATTTCCAAATTATACAAAAGAGTTTATACTGTAAAACTATTAAACAGTCATTAGCAACATATTCACACTAGCATTCGGGTCTCTGTCATTAGATGACCCTGTTCATCTAAAAAGCAGTTACCTGCGGAAACCTATGGACTCCATTGACTACATTGGGGTCCGCCAGGTTTCCACAGGTTTTATACTGAAACTGGCAGAGAGAAGAGACTTTCTTTTGGGAATTTTCCTGCCGATTTTGTGGCAGAGTCTCCTCCAGAGAGTCCAATGCAGGTGTGAATCCAGCCTTACATGACTTTTTATGGCTCCCCCCTTTCTTCTGTGTTGAGACCATCACCTCAGCATTATAGTTCGCACGGGGATGCCGCGTGTGCACTTTCCGTCGCGGCTGCCCACATAGACCTCTATTGTGAGGGGCAGATTATGAGGAGGATTCCAGGCCAGGGAAGTTTATAGAAATCTATATCTCAGTACATCAATACCTTAGAAGTCTTAAATAAAATGATTTACTCAGTACTATTACAAAGCTACTAGTGATAATAGTGCAAATATATTATTTAATTGTTTTGTAACGTTTACAGCAAGCTATTCCCAAACCATTGTTTTTCATGTGGAGCCCTGATAATACAAGTCCTTTCATGTTACCTGTGAAAGTTCATCTGACTTGTATTATTGTTCTTCATAAGGACATGATACCATATGAGCGATACACAAGAGAATACACAGTATCATAAACAGTTCCTGCCCTCAGGGGACCTTTATGTAATATGTATTCATTCACAATTTCCTGCAGAAACACACCTCAGGGTACAATATGTGTATGGAAGACTGACAGGCCTGAAAGCAGGAAAAAGGAGGGCAAGACAGAGCTTATGTACACATTTATCCAGATTAATAAGGAGGACCGTTCATCACCTCTGCCAAGTCCAGTTCTCTGCATTATATTATAGCTGCTGCACCACTGACTTCAGCACAGTTGGAACTTTTTCTGTAATCCTCACCATTCCTGAGCAATAAGTGCAGTTAGATTTAAGCTGTGTACTGTCAGAAGGGGCGGTGTCAGGCAGGGGGTGTGCGATTGAATCACAAGCAGACTGTGAAACCTCAGAATCTCACGCCTTTCCTGCTCCTGCCTGGTGGTACAGAGCCCAAATAGTATATCAGACACTAAAAGGAACAGCAACAATTGCTTAGGAATGGTGAAAAGGTGGAGGGACATCTATGAACAAAGGCTAGGAACTGGAGGTGGTGAAGAGACCAAATACTCTGTAGAATCCAAAAAGGCTAAACCATTTCCAAAAATTCTGTAGAAAAATCAGCTGACTACAAAGTCCTGGCCTCCATGTACTTTCACAAGTGCCAGTCAGTGATATAGCGCACTCTGCTAAGCAGTGACCTCTTTGCTCATGTACAGCTATAGACCTTCACTCTACTCAACACCTTTCCATCTACTAGAATATAGTTGCAGAGTGAAGACATAGCCGGCGCAGCCAAAAAGTGCTGCGAGGTAGAATGCCGTGGAAACGCTTTTCACAGAAAGTCCGCACAGTTCTCCTCTGCAGACTTTCTGCTTCTATTATTCCTATACAGAAATGCTGGCGGTTTCTATAGGTATAATTGACACGCTTCAATATCCAAAAATACAACGGTTTTGGAAGAAGTTGCAGCATTTGTGCAGTGGGATTTTTTTTTCTGCAATGTGAAATGGCCACCGGAGACTCGGGTCTTAATCTCGCTGTACCCTATAGCACTCGCATTACATGTGGTCTTGGTCTCCCGGGTACCACCACCACTTACCTGCTCACCCTTTGCAGATGATGTAAGAAGTCTATAATCCGGCTATTACACTGGGACGGTAAATGGTTTAGGTTCTGATGTGTCAGACTTTTATATTACGCTGTTATGTATTGCTATATGGTGGCTACATTAGCCGTCTATGACATTTATTTGATGTTTTTACACACACAACATTATTTTTTGCACTGATGCGTTCAACTTTAGTATTGTGTAAAAAACCCAAGCTAAAAAAACAAACACATTCATGGCTGGTTACTACCTACTGTTAGGCGGATAGTATAGCTAATCACGTGTAAAACTATACAGTAAAAATACCTCAAACACTGGTGCGGAATCAGTTTTGGGTGGAGTTGAAAAATTTTTTTTAATTATTATTATTATTATTTTTTTTTTTTTAAAGTATACTTTCTCAAATAGCAGTATTGTATAATAAATTACCCCAGAACTTGTTCTATATTCGCTTTCATACGAATTTAAACCGCTATTTTTTTGTGAATTAAAAGCACTACAGCTTCTGTCCGACCAAGGCTGTCAGCCATTTGTGAAGAAGTCAGAGTAGTGCCATGGAGTCGGAAGTGGAGATTTGGCTTCCCGATCCCACAGCCCTGAGTGTGGTCAGAGAGGAAAGCACCCAAGTCTTCAGGAAGGTCTGACTGTACAAGGAAAACATGCACAGTCTGCAGGGTGGGGAGAGAGATCACAAAGGCCATGTATCAGTACACAGGAAAAGCAGAGCACACACTGGGGGAGATTTAATAAAACGTAACTAAAAACTGATTTTTTTTTCCCCCCCATAAATACATATTGCAGGTTAAGATAAACTTTAGAATATACTTGATTAGTGAAAATTGCCAGTTTATTCAGTTATTTGCCTCCTCATGTCACGGATAAAATCTATAAAATATAAAAGTCTATGGAGAAGGGAAGGGGAGGAGCGATATCTTCATTATAGAGATTTTTTTCTTTTCCACAATACAGCTCGGTTATCAGGAATTACTCCATTGCCAAGATATTCATGTATTTCAAAATATGCAAATGAGCAATCTGGAGCACATGGATTGGCTCCGTTGATGCAAATTATTATGGCCCACAATACAAGTCCAGAAAGCTATGGTGAAATTCTGCCTGGCCCGTTGTTCTTGCTGGAATATTAGAGCGGTGTGGGACATGGTAGTTTGGAGCAACAAAGCCGCCCTCAGTGCTCCAGACTGGTCACTTGCATATTGTGAAATAAATTCATATCTTGGTAATAAGGGCAGGAATATTCACTCACTTTTTAGGCGCCGCCCCCCTGAGTGGCTGGCTGCCTGATACAGTGCTCCAAGCTTAGAGCAACCTTTATCTTTATCTTTCCTTTCTCACTCTTTTTCTCTGCATCTTCAAGAATCCTGTAACCAAGCAATCTAGCACTATGAATTAGCAACTATAATTCGAATGGAACACCCTGTGGAGTATTTTGTTCCTTTTGTTTCTATTGTAAAGCATGGACAATGACAAGACCTGGTTCAGCTGGTTTCCTGTGTGCACACATGTGCCTGTTACCATCCCCCCAGGACAGCATGGACACCATGCGGCATGGAGGAAAACCTACATGGAAGTGTGGACTTCTTCTTCAAGGAGATGATTTTTTGGCATCTATTGCTGATATGTGAATATGCTACAGCTGACTGGTATTTCTTTCTTCTACTGTGGACACGTGGGACTCTGCTACAGCCTGGGAACCTACCATCACCCACCTACCCCAAGAGTTATGGAAGCTTGGCAAGAGAGCAGCACCATGTATACCTGGATGGTTCTGACTTCTTTGGGGCAGTAGAACACAGTGGTTAGGAAGAAAGGAGGAGGGCTTGTGATGAAGGACATTTGGGGCATTTTTTGTGGTTAATGGACAATAGTGCTGATGTAAGATACCGAACTATCAGCGGTGAGCAGGAGATCTCACTACCTTCCACGAACTACTACATGTTATCATGATAGCTGCATATATCTCCCACCTCTGCAAAAATTTCTGCTTGTTATATCTACATGCTGTGACCCCTCCTCGTCGTCCTACAACCACAGTCGGCTGTATTATTATTAACATCAATCCGCACAGAGAACTAAATGATCCTGCAGTGTGTCTGTGTTTCTTTCTTTTTTAGTTGCTATGATTCCTAGGATTTCTCTATCTGCCATGAGCTTGTATGTGTTTCTCTCTTGTTATATACTACTGTACCATCTATGAAACTGTATCACTGAAATTTCCCCATTGTGGGACTATTAAAGGAATATCTTATCTTATCTTATTCATGGTGCTACATTGAGGCGATCCTGAGCTATAAGTGTTGCTGGTTTAGTATGCTTCACCTTGGTGAGTTTCCCTTTTACAACTCTGGCACATCACAAGAGGTCCTATGCGTCAGAATTAAAATCTCCATCAGCCAGAAAGTGGCATATATATTTCTGCTATACCATGCACTGGTTTTCTAGTTCAAGTTCTAGTAAATTTGTAGCCCTGAAGCATGCCTGCCCCTCTCTGCCCACTCTTCTTCAAAGTTGGGAATCTGGTCCGAAAATGAAAAAGGCAACGTATTTTTGGGCACAATAGACCATGTGCCAAAAAAATGTGCCACTTCTGCACCAGAAAAGTGTAGTAAATTGACTGTACTATCTCCTGGGAGATCGTACTCTCCACAGCAACATTTCCGTATAGGAATGGAGTTGTCCTACTATATGGGAACTAATAAAGGTAGCAGCACCCAAGAGTCACAAACCTCACACCCAGGAAGTGTTACGGTAAGTTCACACAGAGTTTTTTCGTCAGGATTTTGAGGCTGTATCCGCCTCGAAATCCTGACCAAAAAGACGGCTCCCATTGAAATCAATAGGAGCCGGTCAGTTCTTTTTTCCGGGAGCCGGACGAAACGGCTCCCAGAAAAAAAGAAGCGAGATGCCCATTCTTCAGTGTGTTGTTGTGCTGTGGGAAGAAAATGCAGCTTTTACAGTACCTGCTAATCCCATCCACACACTGCAGGGGGAAAAAAAAACAAAAAACAAAACAAAACCAGACTGCGGAAAATTGTAGCATGTCAATTATACCTGCGGAAATGCTCATTTTTTTCCCCTGTAGGTTAAATAAGGGAAGAATATCCAGAGAAAAACATTGCAAAAAATGCAATGAAAGACTCTGCTTAAAAAAAAAAAAAAAAAAAAAACACGTGATGCGTTTACACTGCACTTTTTTTCCCACAGACTTTTTTTTTTTTTTTTTTTTAGCAAACCATCCACAACTGAGGTCTGCAGGCCTGACCTTATGGAAGACAACAATGAAGATTTTTACGACATATATACAGAAGTAAACCGCCTTTACTTGCACTCTGGAGAACAAAAGCACACACAGGCTGAAGTGTGACAACTGAAGGGTTACATTCACAAAAACCATTCAAGACCTAGTAAATAAAAATTCCCCCAGTGCGAGAAATATCTTTCCGCTGACTCAAATACAAACAACCCGTTTCGATGGCGTTCTGCGAACTCAGACCTTAAAGTTCCATTGTTTGTTCTACCAAATGTAAAAAAAGATCTTTTTTCTGGAAAATGACACAGACTTACAGTGAAAAGTCATTTTCAAAACTGGGATAGAAAAAAAAACAAACACACACACACACACAATAGCTTTTAAGTGCGGCCTTAGCATAAGGGAGTACTCTCCTAATAACACGTTATACTCTATGCACTGAATAGAAGAGAAGTTCAAGTTCATTGCAGGTCCAACTACTGGGACCTCCACTGATCCAAGGACCCCTGTTGCTGCTCCATTAAAATCTATGGAACTGCCAAAGATAACCAAATCCTGTACTTTGCTTGTCACTCCCTTGGAGCAGCAGCCAAAATATGCCCCCTTCCCATGATGGGTATGGGGACCTAATGGCTGGCCCCTAAGCATTCCTAATACATAGAGGATACATTGTTATATCCCTTTCATTGATACAGACTGCCAGGGAGAAAGTAGTTCTCTAATGAAATATTTATATGAGCGGGATGCCAGGCGCTAACCTTAGAGCCTGTTCAGACATCGTAAAATGAAGTGGGATTTGAGGCGGACATCTGCCTTGGATACCTCTTCACTTTACGGTTCCCCTTGGCAGAAAGCCAATGCAATACATCAGCTTTCTGACACTGAATAGACCCAGATGGATGAGCCAAATCAGCAGAGTCACGAGCCGCGGACTATAGGACAGAATCTGTGGCAATATCAAGCGGGACGCTTTTTTCAGTGGTTTTTAAAGAAACCTCAAATGGTATTCCCATCTCACGTATTAATAACAGAGTTTCCTTCTCACAGACTCCCTTTAAATAGTCCTTGGTAAACAGAGAACATACAGCTCCGTCCACCACAAAGTGGCTGTGCTTGATTACTCCAGATCCCATAGAATAGAATAGAATGGAATAGAATAGAATAAAAAATCCCATGGTCGTATAGTCAGGGATAGTTTTGAGTAGAATTAGAAAAAAAAGTTACTGATTCTGGCTTCAAAATACAATTTGAAATGTTGTACAATTATTAATTACATAGTTTGTTGCATATTTACTTTTCTACAAAATCAATCACTATTTTATTCATGAATTAGCGAGGTTTATTGTGTCTGTCTGACCATGGCCGTCAGCTATTTATCAAGGAATCGGAGTAGGAGAGTCCGAGCCTGTGCTTTTTCCTATCGACTCCACAGCCCTGAAAACTCCAAAGTGTATCTAATGTAGGCAACCCCGTGTGCTAAATCCATAAGTAGTACCATGTTCGCCGCTTAGCTATAATAGAGGATTGTCTATATTCAATACAGTATAGAAACCTCAGTGAGATCTATCAGTTCTATATTGGGTTTTCACTGACAGATGGTGGGAAACACAGTCATATCATAAAGCTGCAAAACTGTACATGCGCTACATGATCCTGGTATTGCTGCTCAGTCCTATTCACTTGAAAAGTAGAAATCTGTAGTACCGGACACAGCCACTACAATGTACAGCGCTGTACCTGGTAAACAATGAGGAGGCCTCCACGCTCGCCCCTGCACTTCAGCCCCTATTGGGAGTCAGACACTCCTTGATCAGAGATTAAGGACCTATCCTGAGGACAGGCTATCAGTATTAGGGTAAGTTCACACGGGGTTTTTTGGTCCGGACCAAAAAAAAACAAAAACGGGTAGCTGCAACTGAATGCCAGTGCACTACACCGGCATCCAGCTGCACACTCCGCTCCGGATTAGGCCCAATGAATGAGCCTAGTCGGGAGGAGAGAAGGTCTTCAGACCGAATCACGAGGCAAAACGGCCTGCAGAATGAGCACTTCGCTTATTTTTTCCAGGAGCAGGAAGAAACAGCTCCCAGACAAAAGAACTGACCATCTCCCATTGATTTCAATGGGAGCCGTCTTTTTGGTCAGGATTTTGAGGCGAATACGGCCTCAAATTCCTGACCAAAAAACCCCATGTGAACTTACCCTTGCAGTACTGAAAACTCTTAATAAGGCACCTGAATAGCTTTTTCATGCATGTTAAATATTCATTACTGTATTATACCCTCGCATTAATATTTCACATCTGCGCCAGAGTCAGATATTTTTTCCATCAAAACAGACACCTGGAACCCGGCTGACCTTATAAATCACCGCCTGGCACCGGTGTTGCCCATCATGAAACCAGTCAGTCACAGAATTGTGGCTTCTGTTACAAAAGCGGAGTTGTAAAAAAAACGTCCCATTATCCCACACCGCTCCCACTGATGGTTAATGACAGGTCTTATGGTCATAAAAGTCTAATTTGGGTAAACTTTGAAGGTCTATTTATTGCAGACTGGATCTGGAGTCACAGTAAATATACAAGGAGTGTGCGCTACAGTCGGGTAAGTTTCCTCTCCTTCCAAGTCCAAGGCAATTACTAGAGCTTTTCCTTCCTGGATTGTCCTCCAAGGATATACTTGGACACAAGGCCGGAAGCTCTAAAGTAAATGATTTCACAAGTGCATGTACTGTAACCAAGCCTATGACATCTGGGAGAGACGAGAAAGGATTTCACATGACTAAGAGAAGCCATGATGTCATTTACAATCAATAGATCAGTGACTACCTGTATTATCTCCAATGACGGCAGAGGTTCTCAGAAAAACAAGGCCAAAGCAAACCTCACAGCAGAAGAACTAGAAGTAAAAGTGATTGGAGTTTCAAGAGGAAACATTGGGGCATTTGCAAAAGGCAGGATTTTTGTATAAAAAGGACTTTATATTTTCCGGCTCTGCTTGCCAACGCCTTACTAGTGTACACACAGCCAGAATGATAGAAGGTGGACGTGTACCTTAGATAGGGGTCAGCCCAAAACTGGCTTAAAACTGTATAGAAATTTACTGAACTAAAACACGTCAGATTTCCGTACATCCTGTCCTTTTAAATGGATCAATGATATCATGGTTTAGGGACACATATTTTAGGACTGGGGCAGGAATTGGAACCAGTGTTGTACAGAGTTACCATTGACCGGTACACAGAATAGGGACCTATGTACCGAGTATTATTAGGCTGCATTCACACTACGTAACGCCAGCGTGTATCACAGCCGTACACGCCGGCATTACAGCAGGGCTGCCGAACACTTCCCATTCATTTCTATGGGAGCCGGCATACGAGCGCTCCCCATAGAAATGAATGGGCTGCTTCTTTCACTGTGAGCAGTCCCATTGAAGTGAATGGGAAGTGCCGGCGTGTACGGCTCGGCATGAGCAGAGCTTGCCGTATACGCCGACACTTCCCATTCACTTCAATGGGACTGCTCGCAGTGAAAGAAGCAGCCCATTCATTTCTATGGGGAGCGCTCGCATGCCGGCTCCCATAGAAATGAATGGGAAGTGTTTGGCAGCCCTGCTGTAACGCCGGCGTGTACGGCTGTGATACACGCTGGCGTTACGTAGTGTGAATGCAGCCTTACTGCCATATCCTCCTCTCACAGTTTCCCTCCAAGACATGGGATACCATGCAGGTGGCAGACCTTACAGCTCCCTTAGGGACACCTGGGACAAATTCCTCAAGTCCTGGCACGACTGGATACTTTTACAGATGTTCACATCATGCAGGTTTCTAATAGGTTAAAAACCTCATTGACTGGTCCTAACCCTCCCACCTCGGCCTTAGTTTTGCTTTATTCTGGCTCCTCATACCCACATTTATCCTCTCTGCAATACCAACCAAGTTGGAGGACTCATTGGTGGTTCCCCTTTGGCTAGTGATATTTTCGTTGCGTTGCACAGCTAGGCTCTCTGGTTACCTGTAACTGGTTTGTCTGCTTGTCACTCCCTACTATAGGGAGCAGGGCAGCACGGTGGATCAGTGGTTAGCACTGCAGCCTTGCAGCGCTGGAGTCCTAGGTTCAAATCCTGACAGGGGCAACATCTGCAAGGAGTTTGTATGTTCTCCCCATGTTTGTGTGGGTTTCCTCCGGGTACTCCGGTTTCCTCCCACACACCAAAGACATACTGATAGGGAATGTAGATTGTGAGCCCCGTCAGCCACAGAACAGTTCGTTTTCTAATTGAAAATATATTAAAATATATAAATATATTAAATATTATATTATATAATATTATTATAAACATTGCACCAGCTAGACGGGCTGTCCATCACTGCTGTGATATATTCTGCCCTGTCTCACCTTTAGCATCTTCCAATCTCCATTATAAACTATAGGTGGGATAGACGATATTCTTCATAAGCACCAAACATGTGACTGCCGAGGTCTCCAATGGTCACTTAAGCCTCTGCACTTCTGGCCCAGCCCGTACTAGGGGGAATGGGGGGCTTGCACCCAAATGGAGGACCAGGGATAGGAGAGTATTCTTTTTTGTTTTTACCCCATAATTTTCAGTTAACTTGGTAAACCCTGTAAACTCTATCCACAGAATAGCAGGTAGGTTTTTAACCGGTGAGGGTCCGAGGTTTGTGCGGTATTCACCAGTGAATGGAGTGGTGGTCGAGTATCTGCAATTCTTTGCACCTCTCAGAGATAGCTGAGCACTGTGCTCTGTTCCTAAGGGGAACATTCATTACTTTAAACCAAAATAAATCATCCAATATTATAAGTTTGCATATTTCCCTACCATGAAATCCTATCTGCGCATTGTACCTGTGATGTACAACCAAACACCGATTTATTTTGGCGACCTGGATAAAATTTATTTCCTTTATTACAACCTGATCAAGTTTGGTTTTTTTTACCAAAATCATTTACAGAACTATATTTATCAGCTCATGTGTCTGAAAATAAAGTGTATGAATAAAAACTGCAAGTCTCCCGAGCGTCTTAAGATTCTAAAGTCCAAGTGTTAGACTTGAGGAGAGCTCTAATAAATAACCAATTAATCTGGCAGAGAGAGTGGAACAATTTGATTTCATGGGAGGAATGTGAGAGCAGTCTGGTATTAACATAAAGGCCTGCAGACAATACACAGTGGGAAGACAGTGCGAGGGTATGAATGTATGTATGCGGATACTATTGTGTCAGTTACATTACTATAATATAGTTTGTTGTGAATCTGTAGCACAATCTCCAGAGTATCATTGGCAGAATGTGAATGTGTTACATGTGGATTAGTCGCAGATTTTGCTGTGGATTTGTTACAGATATCACCGGCTGCAAAGGATGAAATCCGCAGAGTAAAGCTGCAGCATAAACTGACATGCTGTGAATACGAAAACTGAAGCCAGACACGGGTCAATTTCTGCAGTAGATTTGTTATTTTATTTTTATGTAGATTATGTACATTTTTCCTATCAGTATGTCTTTGTAGAATGGGAGGAAATCCGTGCAAACATGAGGAGAACATACAAACTCCTTGCAGATGTTGTTCCTGGTGGAATTCGAACTCAGGACTCCAGCGGTGCAAGGCTGCAGTGCTAACCACTGAGCCACCATGTTGCCCCAATTTCTGCAGTAGATGTTTTGTGCAGTGTGTGGGTGAGATTTCCGTAACTCCTTTTTAAATTTCTATGGGAGTTATGGAGGCAACGTAGAGTAGCACCGCTCACCTGTGACCAGAAGTCTGCGCCATTGGGGATTGGGAGCAGTTCTGGAGATGAGGTGAGATTGGGAGTCTTCCTCCAGCTCCAGTGGGGGAAGTGTCCCAGTCAGCTCTGAGGGTTGAAGTTTTGGGGGCGAGACAGAGCCGGGCCTGTCTAACTGCGCTATAGTGGAAGCTGCAGGTTGCGGTTTTACATCATTATCCATTAAAGTTGTTTGATCTGTTTTCCTGCAACCACTTGTCTCCCGAGTCATCTACTTACACATACCATCATTGGCACTCCAACTTCCATCTAGCTCAGGATGGATGAAGACTGTTAGAATGTGCCTGGGGTTTCCTTCTGGCCTCCTCCACTCTGTAGCAGCCCAGGAGGAGAGCTGGGAGAGTCTACAAGGACCATGACAAGTGCTCTGACTACTCCTCCTCCTCCCAGTCTACGGGTTCCCTACAATGGGTTGCTGCCCCATTCAGTCAAACTCAAAGTTATACCGTTACATAGTTATAACTTATAACGCAGAAAGAAGTCACTTTATAGACAAAGCAAGCTTGCAAAAGGAAGCAGAAGTGGTAATGAAAGACGTCTCCTCTTTACACATCCATTCCTGTGTTTGGCTGAGCAAGAAAAAACTGCATATGCGTATTCAGACTAAAAATGTGCCTTCAGAAAGTGAAGCGGATGAAGCCAAGCAGTGAAAATAAAACATGTCTACTCACATCAAGCATGACTAGTCACTGACTACATGCGCACGCCCCCCAACATTCAGACATTAAGAGGAAAAAAAACCAACAGTATCAAACTAAGAATATACATGGAGGATCTACATAGATCATAGATTTATGTAGCACTAACAAAATCTGAGTTTTTACATACACCGCCACAAAGTGAAGAGGTGAAACTGGTTAAACCAGAAGCCAGCTCGCTACATGCGGTAAAGGGAAGTGCACGCTATAGCAGACCATGGCAAGTCTCTACTTGATCACTGAAAGTCAAACAAACTTCAGAAGAGGGAAGCAAGGAGGAAGTTCTGGACTGCAAAGAAAACATGTAGAACCCAAACTTAGAACAAACTAGAAAAGTTCATCACCTGACAAGTTACTGAAGCAGAGAGGTGGGATTATACCGCAGGACAGGAACAAGACCCTGTACAAAATGACAATGCTCACGAGTGTGTGCCCACGGTCATATGACGACTAGTTTTTGTAAATAACCCAATAAGTGCTCCTATAGATATATAGGGCTTCAGTATACCTATGAAAGTCTCTAACTGCATAGGATGCCATACAAATCTGACTTGTGGTATGGGGCACAAGCCCTAAAAGGACTGGAGAAAAGTGACAGATAGAGGGGTAATCCATAACCCACAGTAAGGGAACACAAGAACCCGTATTACAGGATAACCCCGGGATCTGATATGCTGAAAGGGATCTGTAAAGAATGCAAACAGGTGAAATCCTTTTTCCCAGTGCAAAAGGTTCAGGTACAATATAGATTTCAGGAATTAACTCGAATGAGTGGAGGTTTTGTTATCTAAGGCTCCAAGCACAAAGAATTGGCTCCTGCAGACAGTCTGTCCTATGGAGGACAGGGGGTCCTAAGGGGTCCCATTGTTTAGTAATAGAACAGACCGTACATCAGCATGTCTATGGGTACGTAACAGAGCACAGATAAATGGAGGCACATAGAGGTACATCAGGTACAGGATTCATGTTTCTAGGTTCTAAGGTCAAGTTCACATGGCTGATTTTCATATTTTGGCTTGTGTTCTGTTCCAAAATCCACATCCCATTGTTTTCAGAGGAAATCCGTGCCATGTTGTGGTTCACATTTCCCTCTGAGTAGGTCTGAAACCCGAGATCTCTGCTTTTATTTCTTAGGCTATGTTCACATGGTATACATACAGGCTGAAAATTACAATTCATATTTTAACAGAAATACACACCTGATATTCTGCAAAAAAAAAAAAAAAAATTTTTTATTTTTTTTTTTTTTTTTTTTTTGGGGGGGGGGGGGGGGGTGTGAGGTATGTTTTACTGCCTTCCATTGATTCAGAATGTGACCCCCCAAACCCAAAGAAGGAACATATCACTTCACTAGGGACATTATATTGGCTTTGCAGTCGGTAGAGCAAATCACCGACTCTCTTTTTACACAGCAAGTCGGCTGTGTGTATTTTTCCCCAATGTATGGAGGGCTTCCGCTAAGTCTTTGCCATTTACACCATGTGGGGCCCTGCACAGCCTTGATGATATTCTAGTATAGTCCTGTTAGGAGTCTACGGTTGCCTAAAACCCATCTTCTATCCTCAGACGTCAGGCTGTGCTCTGTCAATGCCGCACTCTTTATAATAAAGCAGATATTGGCCATAAGCCTAAGCATGAAGCACAAGTGTCACATAATCCTACTGATAAAACTATTAGAAGATAAAGACTAAAACAAAACCAACTGTGGGAAAACCATCAGATAAGTGGCATCACTGGTGTACATGTGAGGGAGAAATCATCAGAAAGAGGGAACCTTAAATCTCTTCAAAACCAATATCAGAAAAATAAAAGTAAATGAAAGGAGAGATCCTGACCATTTCCTCAGAAAGACTGCAACGGGTTGTGAGCAGAGATTAGACTTGAGAAGGCGACTGCCTGATATTATTCTACTTTATGGGCTTTGTATCCCCCTATCCCCTCTTATCCATGCATTTTATTCCATTCTATCTCTTTGATGTACACTGGTGGTAAGAAACAAACAGCTCCCGGATTTACTTCTCAGGGGGCCAAGTCCTTCCATCTGGAGCCATGGAAAGAATGGATTTACTCAACAACCAATCCCAACACGATGTCTATTCCTACTAAAATATTGGGTTTACTAAATAGGCTTATGTCACGGAGCAAAGGTATACGTCTTCCTCCGGAAGGTCTTTTGAATCAACACGGACACAAGAGGTCGGGAGACAACAGCAATTTATTGTAATCCACAAAGTTAGTAGCCGGCGGCGGTCACATCAACCGTAATAACAATAAGTCCACAGAAGTCACAATCCAATGATAGCTTTGGTTCCTTGGTCCTGTAACTAAGTCCTGGCTCTCTACAGAGCTGTGCACAGGCCGGCTAACACATACTAACTGCTAGCTATATACTATATACTAAACTGTTACTTCCTCTATCTGTGGGTGGGGAGGGCTGAGTCACAGATCCTTCCCCCCTCACCTATGCCAAGGAGAGCAGACTCCCTGTCTCCTGTGGACAATGCACCGTCCAACATCTTCTTGGAGACACTGATCAGATTATCTCCACCCATTGTCCTCACTGGTCCTCACTAGTTAGAGGTATTTGCATACAATGTGCTAACACACTAGACCCTAATCAGCCAACTACACATTGATGTTTACAACAGGTTAGAGAATACATTCCACATGAAATATATATTACACATTGCCTATAGTATAGACTCTAACCATCCCGTGACAACCCCTCCCCCTCTCAAAACATGTGCATGACACAATTGGCCTACACAGGTAAATTGGGGAATGCACATCAGTCTCTATAGCTCATATTTCCTCCTGCCGGGATAACCCATCTGCGTTCTGGTGTTGGTTCCCTCGGCGGTACTGAATGGTAAAGTTGTAGAGTTGAAGGGCTGGCATCTGGCAAAAAATCCGGTCGATCCATGTTGGCGTCTCTCTGAGCTTGGCTTCGGGTCACTGCTCCCACAAAGTGGCACTGTAGATTTCCAACATCGTTGCCTAACAGAACATCGGCCGGCAGCCCGCTCATCACACCAATTGTGCATCGTTTTGGTCCATAACCATAGTCGAGTTCCACGGTAGCTTTAGGAATACGTTTCCGAGTACCTCCTGCCAACTCGATAGAAAGGCCAGGGCCCTCCTCTAGGGCCTCGGGTCGAACCACTCGGGGGTCCGCTACCGTTAGGAAAGCTCCCGAGTCCCGGAATCCAACAACTGTTCGGCCATCCAGTAGGACCTCCTGCAAGTGCTTCCGCTGAAGGTTTGCGGGATGTGTGGCGGAAGGCTGAATCCCATAGACCCCTGGAGGTGGAACAGATGGGTCATTCATGGAGTCATCTGGAAATGGGGCCAAACTTTCAGTCCTAGGGGTGGTTCCCAGGTAGTGAATAGGCCGGGATGCCACGGTGGCCCGTGCCCCCATGTTAACAGGGCAACTAGCTTGCAAATGTCCAGGCCGCCCGCACCCAAAACATCTGCGCTCTAGCATTCTTCCAGTAGGTCGTTGTCTAGGGACAGGGTTGTTCATAGCTGGAGGCCGATGGGCTGGGGCAGGGGTAGAGGGGGAATTGTAATCCTGAGGCCGGGCACGAAAGGTGGGTGGCTGGATGAAGGGTGTCTGGCGGACTGTGGTAGTTTTCCGCTCCTCTGCAAACAACCTCTTCCACTGCGGCTTGATGGTCAGGCCCTCATCTGCAAGGGAAGCAGCTTGCTCCACTGTGGCTGGGTTCCGTTCCAGCACCCACTCACGGATCTCAGCGGGGCACTGGGAAAAGAACTGTTCCTTAAGTATGACTTGGAGGATCTTATCGACTGTGACAGCCTCCTCTCCTTCTAGCCAGCGCTTGCATGCTTGCTTCAACTTGTGGGCGAACATGTGGAAGGAGCTTCCCCCATTGTAAGACAAAGAGCGGAACTGAACTCGGTAGGTCTCTGGAGTGACTGCATAATACTTCTGCACCGCTCTTTTAATGGCCTCATAGTCCCGCTGATCACTAGGGTCCATGGCTCTGAGAGCTTCCGCAGCCCCATCTCGTAGGTGCCCCACCAGATACCGGACCCAATCCTTCTCTGGGACTTCCATCAGGTGGCACTGGTGTTCGAAGTCCTGAAAATATCCATCAACATCCCCAGCCGCTTCCTCAAAGGTCTTGAAGTGTTTATGGGAGACATATGGTGGTTCTCTCACTGTTGGGCTGGGGGTCGACGTTTGATTATAATTCCTCATAGTTATCTCAGCCATTCGCATTTCATGCGCCATTCTTTCCTTTTCATGCGCCATTCTCTGTTCCTCCTTCTCCGTTTCCTGAGCCCTCTGTAATGCTCTACTCCTTTGCTCTGCAGTTGCTTCTAGCCCCAGCACTGCCAATTCCTCCTCATACAAAACAACCCATCTGCTCTTTTGGGTCTGTACCTGCCACTCCTGTATCTCTCCAGTCTCCTGGGGGCAGCCCTCCTCATGGTCGCTTTGCAGGGTCATCTCCTCCAGTGCCTCGATCAGTTGCTCTTTCGTTCTTCCCTGGTAACTCAGGTTTAGTTCCCGGGCCCTTACTTGTAGACTTGCCATAGTCCAGTTCCTGTATTCTGAGGTTGTGGCTCCATTAATCGCTGAGCTGCTGTAGTCCATCTCGCTGTCCGCTGTTGATCCCACCACTGCCAACCAGTTGTCACGGAGCAAAGGTATACGTCTTCCTCCGGAAGGTCTTTTGAATCAACACGGACACAAGAGGTCGGGAGACAACAGCAATTTATTGTAATCCACAAAGTTAGTAGCCGGCGGCGGTCACATCAACCGTAATAACAATAAGTCCACAGAAGTCACAATCCAATGATAGCTTTGGTTCCTTGGTCCTGTAACTAAGTCCTGGCTCTCTACAGAGCTGTGCACAGGCCGGCTAACACATACTAACTGCTAGCTATATACTATATACTAAACTGTTACTTCCTCTATCTGTGGGTGGGGAGGGCTGAGTCACAGATCCTTCCCCCCTCACCTATGCCAAGGAGAGCAGACTCCCTGTCTCCTGTGGACAATGCACCGTCCAACATCTTCTTGGAGACACTGATCAGATTATCTCCACCCATTGTCCTCACTGGTCCTCACTAGTTAGAGGTATTTGCATACAATGTGCTAACACACTAGACCCTAATCAGCCAACTACACATTGATGTTTACAACAGGTTAGAGAATACATTCCACATGAAATATATATTACACATTGCCTATAGTATAGACTCTAACCATCCCGTGACAGCTTAAAAGGTTGGATACCCCCTTCACCCTATTCTGTATGGTCATCGATTATAACAGACATGTAAGGATATACAATATAAATGATACCCAAAGTGTAGTAGGTAACACATTCACACTGGAAACGTCCACAGGATGAAGATGCAGGTGAAGCTACTATGAATGCAAGCCCATGAGATTTGTTGGCACGGCATAAAGCTATCCAGAAGGGGCTCATAGGTTTTAGATAACTCATCTTACAGAGATCCTGACTAGAAATGAGCAAACACTGTTCGGATCAGCCGATCAGAACAGCACACTCCCATAGAAATGAATGGAAGCACCTGGCACGCAGATTTTGCCGGCGGCCGCCCAGCGTCACAGGTGCTTCCATTCATTTCTATGGGAGCGTGCTGTTCGGAACGGCTGATCCGAACAGTGTTCGCTCATCTCTAATCCTGACATTATAGATCAGCATTGTGCACTACCTGTACCAATATATGAGTGAAGAGGTGACTGGGAATAAGGTAAGATAAGATAATCCTTTAATAGTCCCACAGTGGGGAAATTTCAGTGTGTTACAGCAGCAGAGTATTACAGATACAGGATAATACACAGTAATATAATACAGACGAAGACACATATATGGTGAGAAGAGAATATATACTAGGAGTCCATAGCAGCTAAGGAAGAGAAGAAAGAAGGAAGACGTCATAATCATTAGTTTTCTGAGTGGAGTGATCTTCGCTTGGTCTGATGTAGATTATACAGCCTGGTCGTGGTTGGAAGGAAGGACTTGCGATAGCTCCTTCTCACACTTGGGGTGAAGCAGACGGTCACTTAAGTGCTGCCAAGTGCCATCAAGGTCCCATACATGGGGTGGGATTTGTTCTCCCGCATGGAGGTCACCACGGACAGTATCCTTCTGTCACCCACCACCTGTACTGGGTCCAGGGGGCTCCCCAGGACAGACCTGGCCCTTCTGATCAGCCTGTCAAGTCTATTTCTGTCCCTGGTTGATATACTGCTCCCCCAGCAGGCCACACCGAAAAAGATGGCTGAGGCAACCACAGAGTTGAAAAAGGCCCTAAGAAGTGTCCCCTGGACTCCGAAGGCCCTCAGCCTCCTGAGCAGGTAGAGTCTGCTGTGACCCTTTCTGTGCAGCGCCTCCAGGTGATCAGCCCAGTCTAGTTTATTATTGAGGATCACACCCAGATACTTATAGGTCCTGACTATCTCAATGCATGTCCCTTGGATCTCCACCGGGGTCGGAGCACTTCTCCATTTACTAAAGTCCACCACCATCTCCTTGGTCTTCCCAGCATTAATCCTGAGGTGGTTCTGCTGGCACCATTCAACAAAGGAATAGATAACTAGCGCTCATTTGTTGGTTCCAATTCCCATTCTTAAAATGCAAAGAATTCTTTGTTAAGTGCTATGGAACATAATTGGCACTGTATTAATAAATTATTATTATTCTTTCAGTTGCTTATGGAATATAAAACAACAAAAGCTTTCATATTTCGGCGTAGTCCTAAGAGTAGGTCCGTGTTGTAATGCCGTATTGCAAAAACCTACTTAAAGGGATTCTACCACTAAAACACTTTTTTTTCTAGTTACCACGTCGGAATAGCCTTTAAAAAGGCTATTCGTCTCTTACCTGTGGAAGTGCTCTCCGCCGCGCCGTTCGTTCAAAATACCGGTTTGTACCGGTATGCTAATGAGTTCTCTCGCAGCGATGGGGGCGTCCCCATCGCAGGAGCAGCGATGGGGGCGTCCCCATTGCAGCTCGAAAACTCACCGCAGCGCCGCCTCTCCGGTCTTCGGTGTCCTCCCCTTGCCTCTTCAGCGTCTGTCGGACGCCTGCGCAGTATGCTCTCTGTTCGGCGAAGCTTGCCGAACGTACTGCGCATGCGCGAAAGTTCGGTGCCCGCACTATGGCTGGGATCGCAATTTTGCGCATGCGCAGTACGTTCGGCAATCTTCGTCGAACAGAGCGTACTGCGCAGGCGTCCGACAGTACGCTGAAGAAGCAAAGGGAGGACACCGAAGACCAGAGAGGCGGCGCTGCGGTGAGTTTTCGAGCTGCAATGGGGACGCCCCCATCGCTGCTCCTGCGATGGGGACGCCCCCATCGCTGCGAGAGAACTCATTAGCATACCGGTACAAACCGGTATTTTGAACGAACGGCGCGGCGGAGAGCACTTCCACAGGTAAGAGACGAATAGCCTTTTTAAAGGCTATTCCGACGTGGTAACTAGAAAAAAAAGTGTTTTAGTGGTAGAATCCCTTTAAAAGGGGATTGTTTTGCAAAAGGGTTCGAATGGGTAAAAAAAAAATTATATATATATATATATATATATATATATATATATAGCACCATTAATTCCATGGTGCTTTACATTTGGGGGTTTAGATATAGGTCGATATAATACTAACAATGACCGACTGGCACAGTGGGATAGAGGGCACTGCCCGCGAGGGCTTACAATCTAGGAGGGTGGGGGGAAATAGAGACAGAAGGAGAGGGAGAGGGAGAGACTGTACAGATGGCAGTGCGGTGATAGTGTTATTGGAGGTTGTAGGCCTTCCTGAATAGATGAGTCTTCAGGGCCTTCTTGAAGTCTGTGATTGTGGGGAGCAGTCTTATGTGTCTTGGTAAGGCGTTCCAGAGTATGTATGTATATATATATATATATATATATATATATATATATATATATATATATATATATATATATATATATATATGCAGTAGTCAATTTACTAATCTCCCACTGCTGCCATTTCGATGCTTACTGGGTCAGTCTCACCATCCAAGAATGGCAGGAAACGCCCTCTCAGCCAGTCAGTGACAATCCCGGGGAGGTGACAATATGTTTACTAAAGGATTCTTAAAGGACAAAGGTAAGGCAGAGGCGGAAATATTTCTGTGCATACAGCAAACTCCTTGATGTACGCCGAGGTAAACATAAACAGTTCCTGGATCAGTAAGTGCAGTTTAGCCACCACTAGTTCACTATCAGGATCAGGCTCAAACATTGCCCTAATGACTGAACTGTCACCCTCTTGCACAGACTCCCCCGCATCTCGCATTACGCTAGGTTCACACTAATGTTCGAGTTTTCATTGTTCAGGTCTGCATTGGGATCTGAAAAACGGAGACCCTGTCTGCTTAAAAAGTGGTTACACACAGAAACACATGGACTCCACAGATTCCTTGCAGGGCTTTTTTCTCCACCGATTTTAAGCGGATTTTGTGTGGGAGTTCAATGTAAGAGTGAACCCCACCTTAGTGTGAACGCCTTCCCGCGTGACTAGCTAGCCCTGACGCCCACCTCCATAGGTGACATGAAGGCCATGTGAGCGCTGGAAGTAAGCAGAATGAATGACAGCAAGCAGAGATGTAGAAAACCCTGAGGAGTTGATACGGAAAGCATATTGGAAAGGCGGTATATCATACAAACCATAACAATATAGTAATTTAATTTAAAAAAAACAGATAAGTATACAATCTCTACATCTGAAATCTTTCATGTTACATAATGTAGAGAAGAGAAAAAAATATCTAGAATACTTTTTATTGGTGCTCTGACTCTGAGATCTAGTGATGGACTCTGCTCTACCCTAAGGATCCGCACATGGAGTAGAGCCAAGTCAGTAACATCATGTAATGGCAGCAGGGGACCCAGCGCACAGAGATTTCTACTACCTAATATAAGAATCTGATCTGCGCGCTGGGGGGACAGCTGTTATACACTAAGCAAGTTACTACAATGCAGTGAACATACTGTAACAATATTCCTATCCCCACATAACCCTTTTAATACCACTCCAAATGCCTACTGAATCTCTGTATACTAATACTATAGATGGAGCAGCTGATACAAAGGTGGCAGATTTTACTTGGTAGTTGCAGAGGAGATTCCTCTTTTACGACTTGCTGATTCCAAGTAAAATACACAATCACCTGTCACTGTGACATTGTGTGAATACCGCCAAAGACACAAACAAAGAGCAAGAAGCTAACAGCATAGTTACATTACACTAAAAAGAAAGAAGCTAACAGCATAGCTGCACTTCAACATTCTGGTTTAACCAGCGGCAGCACAGACAAGACAATATCAGGCCAAATGGTAAAGTCATGGCATCAACAGTTTGGATAACTAGATATAGTCCAGCCTCGGGAGCCCTGGTTGTAGGGTCTGCAGGAGGGTGACATTACTGCTTATATACTCTCCTCAGAATATATCAAGAGATCTATATATATTATATATATATATATATATATATATATATATATATATATATATATACATATATATATTCTGCCATTACAGTTCTAGAGATCCAAGTATATGTCTATTGTGCCCATACATCTGTGCACAAACCCATAAGACGACATCTACACACAGAGACCTATCCATTAGCTAAAGCCTAAAGCCACAGACAAATAGAATAAGCTCCACCTGAATATACCAACAACCCAATGTTACCCTCCCCTTGTCAAAGGCGTGTGCCCACATAGAATGGCATCACTCATTGGACGACATGAGAATATTCTGGGACACCCCCAGATGGTAGTATCTACTTTCAATTTACTCCTAAATGTCTAGTTGGAAGAACAGAACAAAGCATTATAAGAACTCATGTGGCAGAATATTTACATCATGGAATTTACCAATGCCGACATATAAAGGAAAGACAACAAGTCCTCTATAAGCCGAAAAAATCCACAAGAGACAAGTATTATTAGAGGAAAATGTTGGTAAACTATGCAAAAAAATAAAATCACAGGGACAGACTAAGGCTTTGTTCACATCTGCGTGAGAGATTCCCTCAAAAATCCTGGAAGAAAAACAAGACACCAGAATTCAAACCAAAGGCCCATTATAGTCCACAGGGTCCATATGTGATCATAGTATGATGGATATACTATAATCTGATATATGATAGTTTGGAGTATCACCATTTTGGGGTATTCAGATGGTGAGGTTAGACTGGAGTTTTTTTGTTCAGACTGTGTAAAAATAAAATAAAAAAAATTGCTATGTGTGAATACACCCTTAGGCTGAGTGCACACGGGGTATTTTGGTCAGAATTTTGAGCTCGTATTCACCTCAAAATCCTGACCAACAAGACGCCTCCCATTGAAATCAGTGGGAGACGGTCAGGTCTTTTTTCCGGGAGCTGTTTGTTCCAGATCCAGGAAAAAAAAAAATGGACAAGCTCATTCTAGCCTAGCGAATCTGCCTGAAGACACTCTCTCCTCCCAACTAGGCCCATTCATAGGGGCTAAACCGGAACGGAACGGCATCCAGTTGCGGCTACCCGTTTTTTGGTCCGGAAACTGAGGCAGCATATAGTGTTATCATATTGTGATAAATTGATCAAGATTGGCATATTGTACTCTCGTCTTAATAAAACAGCCAACTGGCACTGGGAGCGAGAGATTTATAAGAAGTTGCGGCTTCTTCAAAAACCTGTAGGAGGTCCTGACACCAGAATGGAAATCTATGCCTCGTAGGTAGGAACAGTTGTAGATTTCCAGCCAAAATGGCAGAATATGGTTGCATGGATTGGGGCTTAGGTGTACAGTTGGCACAAGAAAAGGCCTCTGGCGTAGAGAATGAAATATTTCCTGTATTGTGTCCTGAGGGGCCGCTAGTACAGTCTATGTAATATGGCAATGTGACGCCAGTGCAGTAATCCCATGTCACACTTCTATCGCCTTGAAGCCCCACCATAGTCATCGTCTAGGGCTACGTGCAACATGAAGACTGCAAATGTCACAACTAATGATAGTGAATCACACACTGACATAAAACTGGATCCAAATTTATATGAGGTACGATATATCAGCGCAATATTACATCATGTAACCACATCTCTCTCATCTAACACCAGGACCAGGCGACCATACCAAATGCATAAAATCCAGGAGATAAAACAATAGAAACCTCTGTCAAAAATGAAAAAAACTCAAAACAGGAAGAACAAGAAACACCGAGGTCTTTATACAGTATTTTCCATTACGCTAAGATTTGAGCAAACATACATTATATCATCCCTGCTGTCACATAAGGGACATGAGCAAGCGCGACAGCAGAGTTATGAGAACAGGTGACATCTATCTAGAGACCTCACAAAGTGACTCCTGTGTTACTCTACAGCATTTACTGTCCACGGACGGTTATTACACCATTGGGTACAGGAAGCGAGAAGAAGAAGCAACACTTTGTACAAGCAACCATCAAGGAGTCACGGCACCTTCAAGGATACAGAGTCTGCTTGTGAGGAACGGCTTTCTAATAAAGCAAATATCACTCAGGACATGTTCACACTATGTGGTCAAATAACCATCTTCTTGCTGCAATAAAATCACTGCAGATTTTTTGAAGGTCTCACTGTAAATGGTTTGACTGCACTGTGTGAACAACGTCTATGCATGGAATTGACTCAGATCCAGCACAAAGGGGAATCTACTATTATATTGTATTGTAATGGGAATAGTTGTTGTGTATTTTTGGAGGATGGGTCATTGCACCCTCTTTTGTCCCTCCTTTTCACCAATTTATCATAACTCACACCAGCTTTACATAGCAAGTCTACAGCAGCAGTTATGAGGCGGCCGGAGCCATCGGCATAGTTAATGGATTAAGACCGGCATAGCGTCTTAATAAGTGACCCACATAATCTACTGCCCAAGATAAGAGTCTCGTACGTCCGCTTTACTATGCTGTACATGCTTGGAGTGGAAAAATGTGGCTGTATACATAGTGTGCAGACACAAGCCAGATCCAGGAAGACAAGTCAGTTTCTTGGAGCTACTTCACACACGGCACAGAGGTCACACAAATCAAAGAAAGATCTGAGAGATGTCTGTCAAACCCAACACATGGAAATAACCCTTCCCTATCTGCCCTTCCCTGACATTTACACTCCCTACCTCTTTAGGTATATTCACACAAGGCAGATTTGTTGCATTTGCATACATGTGAATGGGGTTGTGCCTGCAGAGAGTACAGGCATCTCTGTAATCCCAATCCAGACACATAAACCAGGCACAGAAAGGCCTGCAGCAATATCTGCCATGTGGAAAGACAACCTTCCCCTTCTCCTAATATCTGCCCCCCATACAATCTCCTCACACTAGACTCACCGCCCATAAGTGCTACCGTATATATGTGTGACAGAAATCAGAGGCCGACACTCAGACTGCTTCAGTGGATTTCCCTGTTATTCAGTAGGGTTAACCCTATGGCTTCCATGCAGAAACAGGCGACATGTTACTTATTCCTACCGCTGTTTATTTTCCACCATGACACCGAAAATCAGATGAGGTTGTGGAAAACACATTCACATGTCTGCACATTTCCAGTGTTTCAAATCTGACATGTGTGAACAACACCTTACACTTCTTCCCATTTATTACTTACTTTTTCTAACCCTCACTCCCTTCTGTGTGTCCTGCCCTCTGACCCTTCTCTGCCTACCCTCTCCCTGCCCCTCTGCCCCTTTTCTGCCTACCCTCTCCCTGCTCTTCTTAACCCTTTATTCCCTCCTACTCTTTTAGCCCTTCTCTCCCTTACCCCATACTCTCCATAGCCCTCCTGTAGGGATGCTGTCCCTGCCTGCTGACCCCCTTCTAGCTTCTCTCCTCTGCTGTCCTGATCTCCTCTCTGCCTCCGATTCACCTCACAGCTCCTTCTACTACACAGGGCACTTCTTCTCTGCACCTTTACCCCCTCCCTGCCCTCCTCACCCTTCTACTCCTCCACCTGCCCTCCTTTCCCGACCTGTCAGGACTCCGCAGTGTCGGACTAGCCGTCTTGTACTTTCCCGTCCTCCCCTGGATCACTCGGCTCTCCTGCGCTCTATGGCGTCACCTGTAAAGTTTGCTCCTTCCTCGTCCTCTTACCTGCAGGGTCGGGCGGACGCTCCAGGTAGCGGGGTCCAGTCCTTGGCGGGGGGACCCCGGGGTGACGGCGCTTCCTTATTCCGCTCTGTATGAGTAGAGTCCCGGCTCAGCCCTCCTCCTCCTCCCGCCGACTACACCCTCCTCCTCCTCCTCTTCGTTGTGCACCCGAGCACCTCCCCTGTGTCCTCGGCACTTCTCCCCTCCGCCTCTATGTCCTGTGCCGTCTCCTCTCGGTCATGTCACTTCTTCTCTCAGTTCTGCGGCGTTTCTTCACTCTTTATTACCCAAACTCTATTTCCTTATACTTCTTCCCCAGAACTCCCTCCTCCTCCTGCTGCTCTACCTCCTTCCTCCTCCTCCTACCATCACACATTCTCAGCAGCCTTCCTCATTCCCTGTCATCATCTTGTCCTACCTGAGGAAGGCGCCACCTGAGGTAGCAGCAATATCGCAGCATAGGAGTCTGTTCACACTGTCCGCCAGATGTGTGAAGTCTCTGCCTGCTGTTCTATGTGCGACCTCACAGTGAAACCACTTGTATGATATTGGCAGATTAATAATGACATCAGACGGACAATAATAATCATTAGTTAGTCTGTCATTGTTAAGGCTTTGTGCACACAAGAAACAAACCCTAATTACTTACAGATTCTCACTTCGACTCACAGCCACCTGTAAGCAGGAGCGGGGATCAGTAAGTGAGGCCAGGGGAGGTGAGGGAACATGAAAAACAGTGTTAGTTACCTGTCCTGCACTCCAGCAGGCTTCAGGAGCCACTATGGGATAATATATTGTGTGCAGGGGCCACTATGGGACATAATACTGTGTGCAGGGGCCACTATGGGATAATATATTGTGTGCAGGGGCCACTATGGGACATAATACTGTGTGCAGGGGCCACTATGGGACATAATACTGTGTGCAGGGGTTACTATGGGGCAGAATACTGTGTGCAGGGGCCACTATGGGACATAATACTGTGTGCAGGGGCCACTATGGGACATAATACTGTGTGCAGGGGTTACTATGGGGCAGAATACTGTGTGCAGGGGCCACTATGGGACATAATACTGTGTGCAGGGGCCACTATGGGACATAATATTGTGTGCAGGGGTTACTATGGGACACAATACTGTGTGCAGGGGTTACTATGGGGCATAATACTGTGTGCAGGGCCCACTATGGGACATAATACTGTGTGCAGGGGCCACTATGGGGCATAATACTGTGTGCCGGGGCCACTATGGGACATAATACTGTGTGCAGGGGCCACTATGGGACATAATACTGTGTGCAGGGGTTACTATGGGGCAGAATACTGTGTGCAGGGGCCACTATGGGACATAATACTGTGTGCAGGGGCCACTATGGGACATAATATTGTGTGCAGGGGCCACTATGGGACACAATACTGTGTGCAGGGGCCAGTATGGGACATAATATTGTGTGCAGGGGCCACTATGGGACATAATACTGTGTGCAGGGGCCACTATGGGGCATAATACTGTTTGCCGGGGCCACTATGGGACATAATACTGTGTGCAGGGGCCACTGTGGGACATAATACTGTGTGTAGGGGCCACTATGGGTTATAATACTGTGTGCAGGAGCCACTATGGGGGGATAATACTGTGTGCAGGGGCCACTATGGGACATAATACTGTGTGCAGGGGCCACTATGGGACATAATATTGTGTGCAGGGGCCACTATGGGGTATAATACTGTGTGTAGGGGCCACTATGGGGTATAATACTGTGTGCAGGGGCCACTATGGGACATAATACTGTGTGCAGGGGCCACTATGGGACATAATATTGTGTGCAGGGGCCACTATGGGGTATAATACTGTGTGTAGGGGCCACTATGGGGTATAATACTGTGTGCAGGGGCCACTGTGGGGCATAATACTGTGTGCCAGGGCCACTATGGGACATAATACTGTGTGTAGGGGCCACTATGGGTTATAATACTGTGTGCAGGGGCCACTGTGGGGCATAATAATGTTTGCAGGGCCACCATGGGGCATAATAGTGTGTGTGTGTAGGGGCCTGTATGGGGCATAATTGTGCAGGAATGTGGTTTGTGCGTAAGAAGCTCAGGAGGCTGGCGGGGCCCCACATCAAATGTTCACTTTGGGGTCCCGCCATTCCTAGTTATATCACTGGACAGTCCTGGCCAGTTTTCATGGATCTGACCAGTTTCAGTATTAAAATGCACCCGATAGACCCCATTATAATCAATGGACTCCATCAGACTCCGGCTTATCTGTTGCTCTGGTCCAACAGAATGAAGGAAATACGGTATATAGTGCTAAAGATTACAGATGAGCGAGTCCTGTTCGGATCAGCCGATCCGAACAGCACGCACGCATTGAAATGAATGGACGTAGCCGGCACGCGGGGGGGTTAAGCGGCCGGCCGGTGTCAAAGCGGAAGTACCAGGTGCTTCCATTCATTTCAATGCGTGCGTGCTGTTCGGATCGGCTGATCCGAACAGTACTCGCTCATCTCTACTAAAGATACATTCCTCCAGACAGCTTTTCCGAGATATTGTAGGAGGTGAATCCCGGTATATCAGCCCCAGGTTTCTAACCTGTGTGTCGTCCAATACGGTTCTTGAGTAGGCCTCAGGTGTGGGTCCTGGGCTCGTTACTGGGCTATAAAAGCCTGCAGAGACTGCACTTTAGGGCAGATCCTGGGAGTGAGGGGAAGTGGCTGGGTCTGTCATAAGACTGTATTGTGCTATTTTTGTTTACTTATTGTGGTTGATACTAAGACACATGAACAGTTAGTACTTTATTGTTTAGTTAGTGCTCATTTTGGGCCTGACGTGAAGGTTTATTTATTTTACTGTTTTTTTCTAAATAAACCAGTTTGCTACAGATTTGTGTCCCTGTCTCTGACTGATTGGGTCTGCACCATTGCTGCTACAGAGGAACCTTCCCCACAATATATATAGGCTTCATAAGTAAATGAACAAATGCTGAGGAGGATCTAGGGCCTATATCAGAGGAGCAGTGGGCAGAAGCCCTAGAGGTAGTACTGGACGTTTTGCTTAGTGAGGTGCAACAATTGTGTATTATACACAGAAGATATAGAACCCTGGTGTCATTGCAAAAGATGGGCCTGCAAACCGATTCTAAGGGTCCCAAATACCATACGGATGGCGCTCACTTGTTACATAGTTTGTACTCCTGTGCTTCTTTGGAAGTTTGAAGTTTGACTCTGAGGACAGTGACTCCCGAATCTGCCATCTATACACCTTTGGAGAAACTTCTTTGGGGGGTGTATTTCTAATTCTACTGATACTCACTGTCTTGGAGAAGCAATAGCTGATGGTACATGCTTACACTATGAGATATATGACTTATCACACTACTTATATCCCATTTCCCTTCTGTACTATCAGACCATGCTGTCTGGGTGTTGGGGGTTCTGTGATATTGCTGTTTTTAATGTTTTTTTTCTGTTAAATGTTTGAAAATGATCTGATTAAAAAAAGATATACTGTATTATGAAATAAAGATACCATTTATTGGGTCACTTTGGTTATATATTGCATTTACTTACAGACAAGACAGATCAAACTAGAAAAATCTGACACCTGACAGTCTGAGGATTTCATTAGTTTGGCACAGAATCATCAAAAAAACAGGAAGTTGGAGAAGACCTCCAGCGGAAACACAACTTTCCATCACTGCCCTGAATGTCCACCATAGTCTACACTTCTTTTATGTAGAGGAGAGAACATAATATTGGAGATACAGGGACACTGGACAGCAAATACAGGACATGAATGCAGCCAAAAACATCCCTGACAACGAAAAGAAAAATCTGAGCGCAATACAACAAAGCTGCTTACTGTCTGACTATAAGCCTATCTGCAATAGCACAACTAGTCACAAGTATATAGAAGTATATAGAAGTTCATACACCAGCTTACATTCTTACTGTGCTCCTGTTTTAAATGGTCATTAACTTTTCAGACAACTTAGTCTCTTTTCTTACAGCAGGTGAATCTGGATCAAAATATATTCAACTTTAATTAAAAATGTGGCTGCGTTCTGCCTGAAAAACCTCTCTAAAGTTCCTGCTACTAGATGTCTCTCTTCTGGATAATTTACTGTTCAGTTTTCTGTTACAAAGGAAGTCTGCCCATAGATACAGTGAATTCTATCTTGCTTATGTCAGTGACTGTAGCGGGTTATCCATTAGAGATGAGCGAGTAGTACTCTATCGAGTAGGTATTCGATCGAATACTACGGTATTCAAAATACTCATACTCGATCGAGTACCACTCGCTATTCGAATGTAAAAGCAAACAGTCGGCCAATCAACACTGGTTCTTCTCCTACCTTTAGAAGTCTTCTCCTTGCAGCGTCCCCGCGGCGTCTTCCGGCTCTGAATTCACTCTGCCAGGCATCGGGCCTGGGCAGAGCCGACTGCGCATGTCCGCTTGTAGTGCAGGCATGCGCAGTCAGCTCTGCCCAGGCCCGATGCCTGGCAGAGTGAATTCAGAGCCGGAAGATGCCGCGGGGACGCTGCAAGGAGAAGACTTCTCGGAGGATCCAGCCCGACCCTCACTCGTGGACTTGGTAAGTGTAATTTGATCGAATGTTGCTTACCCCTGAAACGAGCATTTCCCCCCCCATAGACTATAATAGGGTTCGATATTCGATTTGAGTAGTCGAATATTGAGGGGCTACTTGAAACGAATGTCGAACCTCGAACATTTTACTGTTCGCTCATCTCTATTATCCATTTCTTTATTCACACAGTGTGTCAGGAGCAGGGCCGGAGGCTGCCGGCCCTCTACATCCTGTGCTCCCAAGTCCCCTGCTTCTGGGTCTCAGAGGGAAGGCCAGAACCTCCACAGTGTAGTGTGGGGTTCGCCGGTCTCCTCCTGAGCCAGACGGGAGACTTTCGATTTTTGGACTAGTCTGCAAACTGTTGCTGTATAGAAAAGACTAAAGACTGCAAATCATACAACCTACAATGTGAGAGAACGCTTCTATGTACTTGTGAGTACTTCTGCTTATGTGGTTATATTCTCAGTAAGCGTAAACTGATTTGCAGGCAATTTTGATTTTCTGGCAGAATTTGTGTCTTTAATGAATGTTGTAAAATAATTTATTTTATCTCCTTTCTGTGAAGTCCTGCATTTCTTTATTCTTCCCCTTGCTTCTCTATTGAGAACAGTACCCTGCTTTTCACCGAGTACAGTCTAAGTCTAAAGCTGTAACAATGGACAGGCGGATTACTACAACAGATACATACAGAGCCCAATACACCCTAATGACTATAATAAGGTCTGTTGGGTGTCCATTGTTTTTAAACTGAAAATGGCAGACAAAACTTGTGAGTGCAGGACTTTCTTGTCCTTCAATATCAGAGTACACTGCAATGGAAACTCCTGAAAAGACTCCGATCCAGATGTGAACATAGCCTAAGGTCAGGGCCCCAGTGGACGGAAACGCCGCGGGAAAATCGCAGCATGTCAATTATAATTGCGGAAACGCTGGTGGTTTCCCCATAGGTATAATTGTACCAGAAAGTCTGTAGAGGAAAAGTCTGCGAACTTTCTGTTTAAAGCGCTACGGGAAGAACCGCGATGTGTTGCCACTGCGTTGTTTCCCGCAGCGCTTTTTTGCTGCGGGACATCCCATGGGGCCTTAGCTTCAGTTTGTAATGCTAGAAAAATAAGGTCGGGGGTCGCTTCACACAGTTTCTTCTCAGGCTTTATAAAACATAGAAACATGATTCTGGTGTCATATCAAAGAAGATTATTATAGATGATCTTCAGCGATATCACTAGTTCAAAAGTTAGGTTTGGGAACAACTGAAGCTGGATATAAATATCTCAATTCCGATTATGATTGAACTGCAGTCTTAGTATCATATGACATGAGAATCTCTTCTTTCATACAACACCAGAATCATATTTCTATGTTTTATAATGCACAAGATATGACTGTTTGAAGTGATCCTCTGCCATGCCTGTTTTCTGTTCATTAGGCTGGGTTTACACGGCGCTTCTTTGCTGAAGAAGTGTTTGCAGTTTTTAATTGTAGTACGAAGTAACACATGCTATTAGAGCATCTTACCTGTATGCTTATGACCTGTATACCAGAGGTGAGATGCATAGTAAGGCTAGATTCATACTTGCACTGGAGTCTCCATTTGGTTGCAGTGACTGCAGAAAATTGCCAGATGAAAAATTGTCACAGCTCTGGCGTTTTCATCCAGTGGTCTCAGTATAGCACACCAAACTGACCACATTACAGTCAATAGGGTCCATTGGTCATTGTTGGTGTCCACAGTTTTAGTGGTCCATGTGTCAATTGTTTTAGTCCTCTGACAGATCAGAACAACAGCGGCCCAGGCTCAAGAAGTAAACACATCACATGTGCTACACGTGTGAACTCAGCCTTACACGCACAAGCCGTATACCAGTCTACCATGCGCAGTGAGAAGCAGCGTACAGATCTCAATAGAGAAACAAGGGAAAGGACTAAGAACTGCAGGGTCTCACAGAAAGGAGCCAACATTTGTTAATAAAGTATATTCTAAAATATATTAATGATAGAAATACTGCCAGAAAATGAAAAGTTTTTCCAAAGTTGAATTACACTTTACGTCATGATCACAGTTCTTTTGTAGTGACCCATGTGATGCAATAGATTCCATTACACAGTTGTTTAAGCAATTGTTCACCAAGCTGATAATGATATCATATATTGATCTTTCTTGTTTCTCACTTAACTGCTTTTGATAATTGATTTCTAGCAATAGCGCAGTACCAGAAGAATACAGGAGTGCCCTGAAAGTTAATGTTTCACCAGATTCCAAGAGCTAATGATCCAGTATGTATGTATGTGTGTGTGTGTGTGTGTGTGTGTATATATATATATATATATATTGTGAGGGTGTGAACCCAGAGGGCACTGTAGAACAACCGGAAATAGGGTTAAAAAGGACTCTGACCACACCCTTGAGTGAGAAAGGGGCTCCACTCCAGAGGGAGTGCACACAGCAGGAGAGTGATGCTGGTGGCCTGCAGGAGCAGGTGGACTGGACCAGTTGGAGACAGACAGGAGGTCTGTCCCAAGAAGACTGGTATCCAAAAGGAGTATAACTCCAGAGAGAGAGTGCTGCTGTAGACCTGCAGGAGCAGGTGGAAGGTGGACCAGTTAGAGACAGACAGGAGGTCTGTCCCAAGAGGACCACACTGGGAAACAGCGGAGCACTGGGGACAAGTACGTTTTGGTTTTTTTTTTTTACCTCCCCACTACCTAATTAAATTATTTTTTATACTGGACAACCCCTTTTATGTACTCTGACATCATTGGTGTGATACATTGCTAGGAGGCTGACAATGTGTTGAATTTGTTGGTTTGGGTTGGTTTTCTGTTGAGGTGCCCTTACTTTTGCACCGGTCAAATTTTGGTTTAATGCATATTGCACATTTTCTGTTAGTACAATAAACCTAATTTCTATCCTGAAATATTACTGTGTCCATCAGTTATTAGATATATCAAACTGAAATGGCTGTTGCAAACACCAAAATATTTAGAACTAAAAATGATTAAGTTTAATAGGGGTGCCCAAACTTTTTCATAGGACTGTAAATGTTAACAAGATCCTTCATCAACAGTTATGTAATGGTTCCCGTAGTGCCCCCATATGCAGTATAATGTCCCTCACACTCAGTAGCATGTCCCTCTCAGTGCTGCTACTTGTAGTATAATGACCCCATCAGTGCCCCCACATGTAGAATAATGGCCTCTACAGTGTCCCCACATATAAAACAATGGCCCCCATGCTCAATGATGTTTAAAAAGAGAGTTCTAAGCTGTAATGTAATAAGTATAATGTCTCGTAGTGGCCACTATACAGTATAATGCCCTGTATTGCTCTCTCCTCACTGTATAATGTACTATAGTTGCCCCCACACAGTATACTGGCCCATACACGCAGTATGTCCCTTAGTGGCCCCTTCACACAGTCAGTGCCGCACCTCCCATGAGGCGACCTGAAGCGACCGTTTCAGGCGGCGCTATGCCAGGGCCACGGGGAGGGCGGCATTTTTGCTGACCTAAGCCAGTCCAGGACAAGCTGTCCTGGACTGGCTTAGGGTCACCGTCACTGAGCGGTGAATTGGGGAGGTCGCTGGAGCAGCGCTGCTCCAGCGGCCGCCCCTCACGCTCAGGCAGAGAGCAGGTCCTCTCTGCGCCTGCTCTCTGCCTGCTAAAGACGAACACTCTGCTTGGCCGCGCCCCCTCGGCTCGACCCCACCCCCACCACTCGACGGGGGTGGAGCTTTCTGATGTCCGCTTCAGGCGGCAGAAACCAATGGTTCACCCTTGCACACAGTATAATACCCACATCATAAACAGTGTTACTCACCTCCCCTGGGCTCTGGTGCAGGTACCATCCTCTTCCAGCCTCCTAAATCATGTTACATGGGTAACTCAGGAATCATGGCGCATAGACGCAAGCTTTTATGAGCTACTCACAATATTGTTTGCCTATTGGGCACTGCAGGAAGGACTAGCTACATCGTGTGTCCTCGAACTGATACTGTCAGCACTGATTTGATAGGATAGGAATACGTCACATTGTATATATACTGTACATGGAGGAAAAACAGACAAATTGAACAATGCAACATTGTAACAAAAAATGCCTCAGAATTATAGGAACTGCAATTATTTCGAGATATATCAATAAATTGATGGATCTACGAAAAAAAAAAAAGTAAAAAAATGAAATCATTTATTGGGAACCCAGAACAGCCCCAGTCACAAAGTCACAGGATACTCCGTAAGAATTGTGTAACCTTGATGTGACCTGTAGTTCAGTCTAGCCTGGCATCTCAAAGTCATTGCACATGTCTAAGTTCCCGACTTTTGTTTAATGTAAACGACACAATAATAAAAGAAATGGACCTGATATATAAAGTGTATATTTTCCAGTATCGTGTTAACACTTTGATTCCGGAATGACATCGGTAAAGTTATATTTCTTACTGAAAAGTTCCATTGTTTTAGAGACAGTGTCCCTTTTAGAGGGAATTCATCTGCCAATTTTGTGCTGAGAAACATGAGAGGTTTGTACTGAGTTTCTCTGCACATTCATGGACGTCTAGTTAATTCCAACTTTTTCTCATCTCACTAAGCTTATATATAAATAATGCATCTGTGTCCTGAGAACAGTAGATTTCATGTGCTGTGACTTCTACAGAGCCAGAAAGTGAAATGAGGGCAAACAAGAAAAGCTCTAAGATTACAGAGGGCCATTCATTTACAGGGCTAGGAAAAACATAACACATTATACCCGTTGGCAGGACATGACCACTGATTTTTTAAGGGGTAGTTTTTTGGCTCTGTACTATGCCACTATTACTACAGGCCCTTAGAAGTGACAACCTGGCCCCAACTTCAACATTCAATAAGACCTCAAAGATGTGAAGAATACAAACAAATACAACTTTTGCCTTGTAATATTTGCACTGCTATGAAGGGGTTAATCACAACCCTCCTACAGATCCACTGTAACTACAGGAACTCCCAGACTGTGTTCTCCAGGGAAGAAGAGTTTAGGTCAGGTTCAGGTTAAATTACAGGCCTCTATATTGTATTCCACGACATTGACGGAAAAGTAGCCACAATGGTGAATAAATTCCTTTGGATACGTTCACATTTCCGCTATTCAGTTTATTGTTTTGATCAGTCAAAGAATCAGAACAACGGACCAAATAGCAGAAGTGTGAATTCACCCTAAGGAGCCTTAGGGTAAGTTCACACTGAGTTTTTTGGTCAGGGTTTTGAAGATGAAATCGCCTCAAAACCCTGACCAAAAAGACGCTCCCATTGAAATCAATGGGAGCCGCTCAGGTCTTTTTTCCGGGAGACGTTTCTTCCGGCTTCTGGAAAAAAAAAGCAAGATGTTCATTCTTCAGGCCGAGTCTCCTCGCAATTTGTCCTGAAGAAACTCCCTACTCCAGACTGGAGTAGAGTGCGCGGCTGGATGCCGGTGCAGTGCACCGGCTTTCAGTCGCCGCTGCCCGGTTTTTGGATCGGAACCTGAGGTGGCCTCCGGACATATTATAGTATTTTTGTACATATGGGTCAGAATTATTAAAGACTGGAGTTTTGCATGTCATTCTTAAGAAAGGGCCTACGTGGCCTCAAAGTGGAAAAATACATGAAGTTTTTGGAAATCACAGCATGTCAATTATACCCATGGAAACACCGGCGGTTTCCCTATAGGTATAATGGAAGCAGAAAGATGTTTGGCATCAACATGGTTATCTCTTAAAGTATTAGTATTTTTATATGTATGGGGTTTTTTTTTTGCATTTTTCCATCGTAGCTCTAGTTACAAGTGAATAGAGCTTGGCCACTTCCTCAATTCACTACTTGCCGTTTTTGTAGTATTTAAAAGAAAAGACAGAAGCGGTAATAAGCTTATATTGTCTTCTCCCCAGGGACAGTGGGGGACCCAACCTGGATTGGCACAGGAAAGTTAACTGCAGCAATGTCAAAAATCATCACTGCATTGTTAGGACTTGAACCACCCAATGTCAAAATACAGTGGACACTTGCTATCAGGTCAAAGTGGTTGCACCAAGGTTTGACATTATCTGATATTGATGACTTATCCTTAGGATAGGAAACCCCTTTACAGCTGAGGCCCCACGTTGCAGAAACATAGCTTTTTTTTGCAGATTTTGCTGCGTGTGAGCCAAAGTCAGGAGTGGCTACAAAATGAATGGAAAAGTATATAGGAAGTTGTTATACTTCTATCTCGTGCTCAGTCCACTCCTAGCTTTGGCTCATAAAAATGCAGCTAAATCTGAAACAAAAAGGGATTCTAAAGGGAGTCTGTCACAAGGGTGAACAATATTAAACCATCAACTCAGCTAGAAGGGTCAGACTCACCTTAATGTGACAATTTTTCCCCATGAAGATTACTGTCTCTGATGCAGAAATAATTATTTATCGTACAGTATGCAAATGAGCTGTCTGGAGCACCAAGGACAGCTACGTCCCATACTGCCCAGGAATGCTCTCACTCTCCCTTCTTTGGGTGTTAGGGCCAGGGAAATCTCATCTGGCCCTGTCTTTCAAAGAAGGGAGGGGGAAAAGACAATATATTAGAGCAGTGTGGGATATAGTTTGGAGCAACTGAGATGTCCTCAGTGCTCCAGATTTATCATTTGCATATTCTGAAATAAATAAGTCCTGTGTGTTAGAAATAGACTTGTGACCTCTACAGTTGACAGTGAGGTTGCCAGTCTTTTCTTAATACCTTCCGTTTTTTATGTACGCTCCCCTTTTAGAACTTTTCATCTGTCTTTCCTGAGTCTTTATTAGGCCACTTCCGTTTTTTCCTCACTGATGGCTATTCAGTATTCCTGGTGGTTAGCTGTTTGTACTTGTTCTTGTTTACCATTTGTATGTGACCTCTGGATTCGTTTTCTGACTACATTCCTGCCTTCTGTATCTGCTCCTACTTTTCTCGCTGTTACGACCCCTGCTTGCCTTCTAGACTTCCCGTTGAATTGATTTGTACCGCGCTAACCTCTCGCTGCCAACTGGACTGTCGACTATTCTCTTTCCTGATCCATTTGTACCGTGCTAACCTCTCACTGCCAACTGGATTGTCGACTATTCTCTTGACCTCTCACTGCCAACTGGACTTTCGACTATTCTCTTTCCTGATCCATTTGTACCGCGCTGACCTCTCACTGCCAACTGCACTGTCAACTATTCTCTTGCCTGATTCATTTGTACTCTGCTGACCTCTTGTTACCAAACAGGATCGACGACCACAAGATTACACCGCCGCTAGCCATGCCGCTAGGCTGCTCTTTGCAACTAGGACACTTCCAGATCTTCTGCCAGGTCAACACAATGACGTTGAGTAGTTCTGGTTTTAGGGACCTGCTCTTACCTTTGGTGCTCTGAGCCTGCTGTTCTCTCCAATAGATGCTAACCCTAGTAGTCCAACCCCGCCACTAAGGTCTCTGGTGAATATGTCCTAAGGCTGGACATGCCTCTATTGTATTGTACAGTGTGGTTTGGAAGTGCTTAGACCATAGTTTCTGGTAGAACCCGGTTTCTGGAACTAACCTTGTCTGAGTTTTGAACTATATTTGCTCGTAACACTGTGTTGCTGGTTTAATATGGTGACAGACTCTTTGAGCTCTTTTTGTGACAAGTGTATGAGAAACATCTGTGCAATCTCACTTCAATAACTTTTTCTCCTATATCCTATGTGTGATGTTGTTATAAGTATATGCTGTATGTTCTTTTCTGCTTACTTATCTTGCTTTGTATGTCCTTATATTGCAATCATACTTACAAGAGATTTGCATAAGGGACAGTTTCTTGTGAGGAGGTGGCAGCCTATGTGGGTGGAGAGAAGATAAGACTGGGATTACCCTTCTGTGCTATAAAGCTACGCTCATGCTATTCTGGTTTCATTCCATTCTTGACCAGGACAGGAATTTCCAGAACAAGGTGTCAGGGAGAATGATGACGCTACAATCTACTAACAAATACACATGATGTACTCTGTGTATAGTGCCAAGGATATGTGAATGTGCTGCTATATTTTATATTAACAGTATAAATTGTGATTCAGTTTTGACTTAATAGCCTCTGACTTTTTTGGATTTTATACCTTTTCAATATGCTCACTTCACTTCCATTAACCCTTCTTACAAAGCTACATACAGCGCATGTACGTCACAAGAAGAGTCAACCTCCCATATAGAAATGTACTTTTACTAGTGGGCACAATAGCTACACTCAGGGGTGAACCAAGCCCCTCTGTTGCCTTAGGTGAACTCTCAAAAGGCAACCCCCCCCCCAAAAAAAAATAAATAATAAATTAAATAAAATAAATAAAAATCAGATACCTAACCCAGCTATCCTTGCTTGCATGATGGGGTCCCCTAATTAGGACACAGCCCCCACTGAAGACTAAAAAAAAATTTGCCTTATTTGGGTCCCACATAGTACAACACCCCCTTTTTTTGGCCCCCCACACAATACATGACCCCCTTTTTCTGGCCTCCCACACATTATATGATGCAATTTTTCTGACTCCCACATAGCATTTAACCCCCTAACACACATTAAATGACTTCCTTCTTCTGGCCCACCACTTAGTATATGACACCCTTTTTCTGACACACCACACAGTATATGACCACGCTTTTTATGGGCCCCACAGTATATGACCCTTTTTTATGGCCCCCACAAAGTATAAGACCCTCAGTATTATTTATTAGTTATTTATGTATTTATTTACCTTACTTATATATACCTCAGTCACAGGCCGGACGAGCCCTGGAGTGGATACTGAGCCCAGGAGTATATAATTTTTAGTCACCTCCCCTGGGCTGGCATCTATCGCCGGGCCCTTTTCCATTAACAATATCTATAGTGGTCAGGGAACCAGGCTTTCCCTGACTGCTAACTAGGGCCAGTTTCATAATTGCCACCCAGGAAACCATGCACACAGTATCGTAAGTCTAACGCGTTTCTGCTGCCTGCAACAGCAGACAGCTTCATCAGAAGTACGAGAGGTACAACAGTAGCTAAAAGATTATAGGATTAAATTAGCGGGCCTTGTCTGCGCCCGGTCCATCAGAGATATTAGCTGCAATTATTAGCTAGTTATTAGCCGCAATTATGAAACTGGCCCTAACTAGTTAATATTCCCCAGTGTAAAATCGCACTGTATGGCTGTGTGGGTCTGATACATGTGTGTACCTCGTCATCAGGCCAAACCTGTGGTCTCCTATCCAAGTCTACTGCTAGTTATATCTCCTTGCAGTAGGCTTGAGATTTGATGTTTCATACAGTGAGTTTGCTTAGTGAGGCAACCATAATACATACTCCATTGGTGCCTAACGAGTACCTGATGGTGTTAGCCAGCAAACCGAATATAATCAGTGTATAGACTGACCACAATTCACCACAATAAGTGTTATACATTTTGGGGTAGAAGCTACTTGTGTTGCCCTCTTAGAGAAATGTGGGACCCGTATTTTATAGGTTACTAGGTATCCATTTATATCTATCCATGCCACACTGGTACTTTATGTGGTTTTATGTTTTTCACATGTGGAACTTTAAGATATATCATTAAAAGTTATATTTTAGAGTGTACTCAAATCCCACAATCCACTAGTTTTTTCTAATCAATTTATTGTACACACATCGAGTCTATGTACTTAAGGGTAAGGCCATAAACAACACATATCCCGTCATTTGGATATGGAATAAATATCAGAATGATGTGTGTTTGACTGCTGGGACCCAACAATCCCCCTGATTTTTCCATGTAGTGTTGGTTCGCATGACTGGCCAGCATTCCATTCACAAAATCAGTATACTGCGGCCCCATAGAAGTGAATGGAGAACTGCTTATGTGTGTACACTGGAATTCCATTCAAATGGGGGAACTTTCATGCTCTTGTTCTCTAGATCGAGAGAGTCTTAGTACTCATAGACCTAGTCATACTCCGAGTGATCTGACACTTGTCCCCTACCCTGTGGAAAAGGGATAAGTCTCATTTTTGGTACAACCCCTTTAAGTTTCATTAAACTTGCTTGTTAAAGGGGTTTTCTGACCCCAAATGGACTTTCATTCTATGGATAGGTCATCAGTGTGTCTTATGCCGTATATCTTATACGTATTAAAGAGAGTTTCCAATTATTAATGAAACAATGGGCTTCAGTTCCAGGATTAAGCAAAACTCAACATGTCAGACTTGCCTGTAGTGTTCCTTTAATGAAACGATGATCCAAAATAGTTGTAGGCACAGCATTTCCCCTTTTCACTTCACAGTGCAGCGCTACAATCGGATGTGCTCATTCATTTATGCTGGCATCCCACTAACTTTTTTCTTGTGTGTACAAGCATATTTGAACCTAAAAATGGATTATGTGCTCACACTTTCCACAGGCATAGGCGACTTTTACCGCGAGAGTTAATTTAGTATCTGCTTCTTCCCCATTAGAGCACCATTCAGACATTACATGAATGGTGATCTTTTTGCTTAGAGACCTGCAATGTGTAAATCAGGGATAGGGATAATAGTGCAGGTACTTCTATGGCCATCAAAAGTGTTAGCTCCATCCTTGGCTGCGGGTCATATTGTTTCCCATTAAACTGGACAAAAGTTGTGAAAGGACAACTCTTATTGTTGTGGAGAAGTTTGATGTTGATGAAAGGAAGAACAGAATGTACTTTCACTTATATACGCATGTGAAACCTGGAGAGAGTGAATTTTATGGAGCATATGAGTTATACAATTTATAGTATAGGTGAGAAATATCAAGAAAAGAGGAAAATGGACGTGCAGATACAAGAGTGGAAACAGACAGCTGAGGGCCCCTGTGCAAGAATGGCCCCTTTCCTTTTTCCTGGTTTCCCAGCATAGAAACTCCTATGTCTCTCTAAGGGCTTATTCACACAACAAGGTTTATCAGGCATGTGATAGCCATTATATTAAAGGCCAGCAAACAGCCCCATAGACATTAATGGATCTAGTCACATGACATGTTTTATTGGTCCATGTGAAAGATTTGAGAAAAAATAGAACCTGTCATTTCTCAGACCGAGTTTAAAGATCTCTCAAAGTACTTTTTTCAGGGCCTAGTACGCTTTCATGTGAATGTAACCTAAGGCAGAAGTCAAAGGTTGTGGAAACGCAAAACACATTTTGTATCTTACAGTCCCTACACAGTGAATAAGATAAGATAATCCTTTAATAGTCTCACAGTGGGGAAATTTCAGTATGTTACAGCAGTATAGTAATACAGATACAGGATAGTACACAGTAATATATTACAGACGTAGACACACATATGCTGAGAAGAGAAGATATACTAGGAGTCCATAGCAGCTAAGGAACAGAAGAAGAAAGAAGGAAGACTTCATAATCATTAGTTTTCTGTGCGGAGTGATCTTCGCTTGGTCTGATGTAGATTATACAGCCTGGTCGCGGTTGGAAGGAAGGACTTGTGATAGCGCTCCTTCTCACACTTGGGGTGAAGCAGACGGTCACTTACAGTGTTGCTAAGTGCCATCAAGGTCTCATACATGGGGTGGGATTTGTTCTCCTGCATGGAGCTCACCACGGACAGTATCCTTCTGTCACCCACCACCTGTACTGGGTCCAGGGGGCTCCCCAGGACAGAGCTGGCCCTCCTGATCAGCCTGTCAAGTCTATTTCTGTCCCTGGTTGATATACTGCTCCCCCAGCAGGCCACACCGAAAAAGATGGCTGAAGCAATCACAGAGTTGAAAAAGGTCCTAAGAAGTGGCCCCTGGACTCTGAAGGCCCTCAGCCTCCTGAGCAGGTAGAGTCTGCTGTGACCCATTCTGTGCAGCGCCTCCAGGTGATCAGCCCAGTCTAGTTTATTATTGAGGAGCACGCCCAGATACTTATAGGTCCTGACTATCTCAATGCATGTCCCTTGGATCTCTACCGGGGTCGGAGCACTTCTCCGTTTACTAAAGTCCACCACCATCGTCTTGGTCTTCACAGCATTAATCCTGAGGTGGTTCTGCTAGCACCATTCAACAAAGTCCCATTTAAGTCTCAGTATTCCCTATCGTCACCATCAGCTGGATGAGTTGTGCCTAAAGTCAGCAGTGTATAGTGTGAAGAGAAATGGGGCAAGAACTGTACCTTGTGGCGCCCCCATATTACAGATCACAGTGTTGAACGCACTGGAGAAATCAAAGAACATTATTCTCGCAGTGTTTCCGGGTTTCTCCAGGTGAGAGAAATCTCTGTGAAGATGGTGGATGATGGCGTCATCTACCCCAATGCCCGGTCGATAGGCAAACTGGAGACTTGAGACTTTACTTAATGTCATGACCACGTTGCCCAAAAGAACACTTTAGAAAACACAGAATTTATGCAGTATGTTAATTTTACCTTTGAAAGCGTTGCATTTTTCCCATAAACTTATGTGGGGGGGAGGGAACCAAAACATATTCAGATGAAGGAACCATAAGAATCCACCAGTAATCGATAGCCATTATGTTCATTAGCTTAGACATTTCCACAATGTAATAGACAGCAAACAGCTGCTACTAAGGTGATAAGGCCTCCTGACCTACCGGGCCCCTGAGCAACTGTACACATTGCAGTGAGTATGTGTATCTGTACATGTCTTGTGTGAAGGCCGCAGCTCCAGAATTTAGACCTTCATACCCTAAACTTTTGCATCTTTACTTCTTCTAAACTTCTCTTCTTTCCCCATCTGCTTTGCCAGTTACCCAATGTCTGCCCCAGCATTATTGCAGTGAATCCATCTCTTTTGCAGTTTTGTTACTCCAAGTATACCTTTCTTAAAAGGGAAAACTAGAGCTTTTGGAGCTTCCAAGTGCAGTGACCATAACAAATGCAGCAAAAATCCCTTTCTTCCATCTCTACTATATACACTTTGCAAACTTTCTATATGTATGTAGAAACCAATGAACCAATCCCCTGAACAAATCCCTTTAATATCTTACTGTATATCCCTGAGGTTTTGGCTACTTTGTTGGTATACTATTACTCCTGGTTAACATGCGATTATTCCAGATGACATGCAATTTCATTATTCTGTTAAAAAAAACACTTTGGAAAGTTATGGACCTAGGGTTCCTGGTAGGGTTCTTGATTTCCGCACTATTATTCCTATATGTAGAACACTGATCATATGGACTAAAGCAATTTAGCAACCAGGGGATTAGATAATTGGAGTGAATGGAACAAGAGATTTCTATTTGATAATAAAACAATGTAATGCTGAAGAGACAATATATGGCTAATATCCAGGAAAAGTCTACATTTCCTAATATACAGTACAAGGGAATGCTGATCATGTGGTGACAGGAACTGGAATTTGCTATGGGGTATTGCAGTACTTTGTACCTTCAGAGGTCCCTCAGGCAACATGTCTGGGTCAGATAACTCGCATTCCATATATCTGTCACTGCTTATTAGGGAGAGTGTAAACCTCTATCCTATTACACCAAGACAATTAGTGGGAACTGGTAAGGATACATTGTCGCAGATTAATTAAGACTGGCATTTCATACATCAGGCTGTGGTGAGCAAAGTGCAAAATGTGGGATGTGGTGAGTGAGAAAGGACCTAGCACCAAATATGCACCACAATATCATCAATCTGTAGCAGAAAACTGGAACAAAGGGACTGATAAACTTCCCCTACTATATTTGCAATTTTTTTTCCAAAAGAAAACTTCCGCTCTCCTGTTGCAGTAAATACACACTTTCCAACATTTGTTGCTCTGCAAGGTAAATTTTGGTGAAGCCATACACCTTTTGAAGGAGACCGTGCCCCATTTTCTGACCTCACTTCCCTTATGTTTCTATACTACCATCTAAATGTGTTTGGGGGCTGAACTGCATCAGTGGACACAGAGTCCCAACACCGCAAACAAAAATTTGTACCTGGATGCAAGCAGGGCCGGCATTAGCTGGAGGGCAAACTGGGCAAATACCCAGGGCTCCCATCTCTAAAGGGGCCCCAGGATCCATCAGATGTTTGATCTGATGACCTGGACCCGGCTCACCTCGATCCAGGTCGATGACCCAGATCGGGGTAGCTTTACTTACAAGTATATTGGTGTGCTATACACGCCGATACCGTGGACATCTATGCCAGAGCAGGGAGCTGTAAAATCCCTGCTCTGACATAAATGACTGCATAGAAGACTGGGCGCGATGGTGTCATTGCATCGCGCTCCTTGTGACGGACCTTGCTCAATAGAAGGGAGAGAGTTCAGCATGAGGACTCTTTTGTGGAGTGTGGTAAGGCGAGTAAAAGATTTATTAATTTCTGACAGATAAAAAGACACAATTACTGATAAGGGGGCACATATTTATGAGCATGGACTAATTGTAATAAGTCCAAGGTGAATATTATTTATAAAGGGAGCTACATTACATTTGGAAATGTATGAATCAATGGACAACCTTCTATCTTTCTAATCTCTGACAATTTATATTCAAGGACAAATTTGTCACATTTATAGTTAAAGGGATTCTACCATTAAAACCCTTTGTGTAGATAAGACGTCGGAATAGCCTTTAGAAAGGCTATTCGTCTCTTACCTTTAGATGTGATCTCCGCCGCGCTGTTCCTTAGAAATACTGGTTTTTACCGGTATGCAAATTAGTTCTCTCGCAGCGATGGGGGCGTCCCAGCAACTTGGCGACAGTCCCTTGTTTGAATAAGTGTACACACAACAAGACAAAACAAACAACACAGAAGAGAAGTCAGCAAGCCAAGGGTCAAAGCCAGAGAGACAAAGCAGTACAAAATCGTAATCCAAAAAAGTAGTCACAATGGAAGTCAAAGGTTAGAGGTCAGTAAAATTATAGTAAGAGAAGTAGGAAGCTAGCAAGGACAAGTCACAGAACAGAGTAAAAATAGCCAGCAAAACTTTGTGGGCTGATGGCCTTTATGTAGGTAGCCCAGGACCTGCCCCACACTTGATTGGTAGACAGGCTGTCAATCACACAGTTAAGGCTAAGCTTATCTATTTGATGAACAGATGGAAATAAGGTCCATGAGATGGGTGTGGTGGAAATTCAATTACAGAGGAGAAGTAAAAGAGCTGTGTTCACATAGAGCAACAAAAAACTCTAAGTAAAGAATCAAACTCACCAAGCCTCCTGCGCCGCAGCGTGCGAGCGGAGGGTGGCGGAGAGACCTGAACAGGCAGAGATGTTACAGTATTACTGTGTGTAATATATGCAATTCACTTAAAGTGATCAAATTTATAGAAATTTGATACATTTAATAGGGTTGTTATATATTATCATAGACACTCCCTCTCAGATTGAAGGTGATGACTGACATCATCACCAAGCTGATACTTTATCTGGTGTGTTATTACATGATGCCATTCACTGTTGTGACAGCAGGAGACCCTCCTCTTTGGTGTTCTTATGCCCTAATAGGGCACATAGATAAGGTGAGTCTTTATGATTTTATATATAATATATATACGCTTTGCATAGTTCCAAACTGTCCTAGATTCAGTGGGACTGTCCCAGATTTCAGGTGCTGTTCCAGGTGATGAATAGTAGGTCTTGACTTGAGTCCTCCATTGGCGCCACAAGGGGGTATGTTACCATATGAGGGCACATATTACCATGTGGGGTCTCTAAAGGGGCACTATACTGTAGGGGGGCACAAAGGTATTGGGTGAGTTTGAGCCGAGTTAAATGGGATATGAATGGGTTATTGGTGAGGCTTTTAATACATAACTTCACTGCAGCAGTTTGCTTGTGCCACAGATTTTGTCCCCTTTTATCATCATGTATCTTCATGTATGCCTTCTTGGATGCATGTTTGGTTCAGTAGCCTTGATCTGCTTTTAGCCTCTATATTGTAGCCCAGTATATAGGCTTATTGCTAACCATTGTTCTTGAGTCCATCCATGAACTGTGTTAAAGAACTACCACGTGATCATTTTTGTAACCTAGGATTTTCCATTGACCTTGCCATAATGACTGTAACTATGGCAGCTAGATCTCGGCAGACAGGATTACTAAAACAAGACATGGGACAAAGCAATGACAATAACATCTACAACATGCTTGTTTTTCCTATTCTAATGCTTCTGGTTTAGAGTTACTACTTTGCGATTTATCAAAACAATCATTGTTTTTCTAGGAAATTGTGACTCAGATGTCACACGTTGTCATTTAACATTTCCATTCTTAGAGGAGGAATATAGGGGTATGGATGCAAGCCGTCAGAATTTCCAGGGAGATAATAATGTTTGGGACTTCAAAGTAAATACTGACCAACTGAAAATACCTTTGTCAAGACATAGGGAACCTTCCGCGCCATATGGAAAATTCTACGTAGTGTAAACTTTTGTAGCATAAGACAATGTAAGACTTACTCTGCTAGGTTATAGTATTAGAAATGTCAACAATGTATTTTCTATAACAGACTTTTGAGATATTTATATGCTCATAAAGGGAACTGACATCATGAAAATATTATCCAACCTATGGGTGTCATGTTATAGAGCAGGAGATGAGCACACTATACAGTTTGGTGGGAAAAAATTCAGTACAATGTAACTTATTGGTTTAATTTTTTGCTCTCTCTGTGCTTAGAAGTCCAGTGAGTGGTCGGTTGAATAGTAACATAGTAGGTAAGTATGTCCATCCACTTCAGCCTAATATGCTGAAATATTGCAGAGGAAGACAAAACCCCCATGAAGTAGAAGCCCATGAGGCAGATAATTTAAAGTGGAACTCCAAATTATAATTATTATTATAAACTAGCAGTACCCGCGACTTCGTGCACGGAACCCTGACGCCCCGCGCGACCCACCTGTAGCGCCGCGCTGGCTTCTTCCTTTGCCTTGTGTCCACAGCGGCTCTCTTTTCCTCATCTCCCCCCTGGCGCACGCCAACCCCCTTTTTTCCTACCCACTCCCTCATGTGCTCGCTTCTTTCTCCTACCCCGTGCCCCTTTTCCCCCCTAGCCCTGTCTCCCCTCCCCCCCCACGCCCCCTTCCACCTTGTTACCTACCCTGTGCCCCCTTTTTCCCACCACCCCATGCCCCCTTCCCTGCCTTACCTACCCAGTGACCCCTTTCCCCCCCCCAGACCCTGTGTCACCTTTCCCCCCACCAACCTGTGCCTACGGCTGCACCAAACCCCGGGCTCCCCGTGCACCGATGTTACAGTGGTGCCTATGAGGGCCCCCCTCCGGCGGCAAGCCATGTGCCCCCATTCCATCTGTGGGCGCTGTGGCGGCCCTGTCCCCGTCCCCCTTCCAGGGGCCCCCGGGTTTACCTGCCCAGGCCCCCCCATTCCCGCGTCCCCCACTGGACCGGTAACCTCCTCACTCCCAACACCCCACCCCTCTCCCTGCGCAAAGTCCCCTAACTCGCCTGTCGTCACAACCCTTCGCCTGCGGCCGAATGACACTGTAGATAGCCCTGAGCAGACATCGGCGACATCCCCGATGGACATGCAGAGTCCAGAGGTCGCAGCCGCCATGGGACAGCAGGCCGAACCGGCGTTCCAGACCGCGATAGAGAAGCAGCACCCATCCAAGTAAGCTGATGATCAGGCTGGGATGACGTCATCCCAGATCCTACAGCTTCCTAGGTCGCACAGCGAATTCAAAAGTGAAAAGCACCGGTCACGGGAGAGAATTGCGGTGGTGTAAGGGAATTCCATGTAGCCTATCGTTCAATCCGGGACCCAAGGTATGTATGTGCGCAATTTCAGCCAAATCCATTCGCCCATCTAGGTGTCATTGCGTCCCCTTTCCAACCCCCCTTCCCCCCCCCCCGACCCCTTGGCACCCACCTCCGCAACCCCGGCCTCGGCCTCCTCCCCTGCCTGGGGTTAGGAGCTAGGCCCGAGAGGGCAATAGGGAGTTTGTGGCTTGCTATGCTAAAAAGTGTGTGGGATTGCAGAGCTGGTGGTTTCAGTTGTGGTTTTGTGGGGGTCCTGGCAAAAACGTATGTCTGCGATTGTGACGAAAAGTAGCCTATTGCGCAATCCTGCCTAGGAACTATGATTGTTAAAAATTTGAGCCAAATCGGTTGAGCGGTTTTTGCGTGATTGAGGAACAAACATCTAAACATCTAAACATACAAACATCCAAACACACATACTTTCATTTATAATATTAGTAGGATGACCTAGACCATCTTGTTAATAAGAAGAAAACTACAGGAATGGGGTGCCAGCTGACAGATCCCAGCGGATTTGACTTTTATATTTAGTGAAATGACTTATAAAAGTGTAAAATCACATGGGATGTAAGAAGGTAGGTGTACCAATGCAAGAGGAGCCATAGTACATTTCTGAGTACCGTGGACCCTGATCACCTCTAATCGAGAGATGAACTCCCATCAATTTAATATTTATTGTCTACCCTTAAGCCAATTCACAGTAACGTTATTAATGTCCGCTGCTGTCATCTTTCATAGGAAAGTAACGGACAAAGATGGAGCCCCCTCCGTCTGTGTCTGTCCCCATGGACTCTAATGTAAACAACATGATGGGTGCTGTCTCCTATCATGGTTTTTTAAAACTTTTATAACAGAAAACAGTTCTGGATGCAGGACTCTTTCTTCTGTTAAAACAGTGAAAAACATATCAGAAGAAAGCTTCTATTATGTTTTTTACATTAGGGTGAATATAGAGGGACATCCGACAGAGGGGGCTCCGTCTGCATCTGTCATTTGTCCATTGTTCTCATCCTGTAAAAGATGACAGCAATGGACATTAATAAAGGCAGTGTGAACATAGCCTAGTGATAAATCTTCAAAATTCTTATTGCAGGAAACCCCTTGAATATTACATAAGCTTTTGAACAGTAGCCAAATTGTTGCAGTATGGAATAAGAGAAAGGGTCTTATATAAGAGAGATAATGAGATAATTGTAATATTCACAAATGGACTGTACATTGTAACGAAAGATTTCACATCATTCCACATCATTTCCAAGGCAATCTACTGTTTATAAGAAGCCATTTATGACAGAATGTTTATTAAAAATGTATTCGTCATGACTAGAGATGAGCGAACAGTGTTCTATCGAACTCATGTTCGATCGGATATTAGGCTGTTCGGCATGTTCGAATCGAATCGAACACCGCGTGGTAAAGTGCGCCATTACTCGATTCCCCTCCCACCTTCCCTGGCGCCTTTTTTGCTCCAATAACAGCGCAGGGTAGGTGGGACAGGAACTACGACACCGGTGACGTTGAGAAAAGTAGGCAAAACCCATTGGCTGCCGAAAACATGTGACCTCTAATTTAAAAGAACAGCGCCGCCCAGGTTCGCGTCATTCTGAGCTTGCAATTCACCGAGGACGGAGGTTTCCGTCCAGCTAGCTAGGGCTTAGATTCTGGGTAGGCAGGGACAGGCTAGATAGGAAGGAGAAGACAACCAACAGCTCTTATAAGAGCTAAATTCCAGGGAGAAGCTTGTCAGTGTAACGTGGCACTGACGGGCTCAATCGCCGCAACCCAGCTTTCCCAGGATCCTGAATGGAATACACTGTCAGTGTATTCCCGTATACCCGATATATACCCCCGATACCCGTTCCAACGGTGTGCCCCCCCACCTTCACCCCAGAAATACCCTGCAAGTCCCCTAGCAATAGAATTGGGGCTATATACACCCACTATTTTTGCTACTGCCATATAGTGCCATTGTCTCACTGGGAATTCAAAGAATATATTGGGCTTACATATAACTTCAATTCCAGGGAGAAGCTTGTCAGTGTAACGTGGCACTGACGGGCTCAATCGCCGCAACCCAGCTTTCCCAGGATCCTGAATGGAACACACTGACAGTGTATTCCCGTATACCCCATATATACACCCCAAATCACCGTTCCAACGGTGTGCCCCCCCACCTTCACCTCAGAAAAACCCTGCAAGTCCCCTAGCAATAGAATTGGGGCTATATACACCCACAATTTTTGCTACTGGTATATAGTGCCATTGTCTGACTGGGAATTCAAAGAATATATTGGGGTTACGTGCACCCACAATTTTTACTACTGGTATACAGTGCCATTGTCTGACTGGGAATTCAAAGAATATATTGGGGTTACAAATACCCTCATTTCTTGCTACTGCCATATAGTGCCAGTTTCTGACTGGTAATTCAAAGAATATATTGGGGTTATAAATACCCTCATTTCTTGCTATTGGTATATAGTGCCATTGTCTGACTGGGAATTCAAAGAATATATTGGGGTTACGTGCACCCACAATTTTTACTACTGGTATACAGTGCCATTGTCTGACTGGGAATTCAAAGAATATATTGGGGTTACGTGCACCCACAATTTTTACTACTGGTATATAGTGCCATTGTTTGACTGGGAATTCAAAGAATATATTGGGGTTACGTGCACCCACAATTTTTACTACTGGTATACAGTGCCATTGTCTGACTGGGAATTCAAAGAATATATTGGGGTTATAAATACCCTCATTTCTTGCTACTGCCATATAGTGCCAGTTTCTGACTGGTAATTCAAAGAATATATTGGGGTTACGTGCACCCACAATTTTTACTACTGGTATACAGTGCCATTGTCTGACTGGGAATTCAAAGAATATATTGGGGTTATAAATACCCTCATTTCTTGCTACTGGTATATAGTGCCATTGTCTGACTGGGAATTCAAAGAATATATTGGGGTTACGTGCACCCACAATTTTTACTACTGGTATACAGTGCCATTGTCTGACTGGGAATTCAAAGAATATATTGGGGTTACGTGCACCCACAATTTTTACTACTGGTATACAGTGCCATTGTCTGACTGGGAATTCAAAGAATATATTGGGGTTATAAATACCCTCATTTCTTGTTACTGCCATATAGTGCCAGTTTCTGACTGGTAATTCAAAGAATATATTGGGGTTACGTGCACCCACAATTTTTACTACTGGTATACAGTGCCATTGTCTGACTGGGAATTCAAAGAATATATTGGGGTTATAAATACCCTCATTTCTTGCTACTGCCATATAGTGCCATTGTCTGACTGGGAATTCAAAGAATATATTGGGGTTACGTGCACCCACAATTTTTACTACTGGTATACAGTGCCATTGTCTGACTGGGAATTCAAAGAATATATTGGGGTTACGTGCACCCACAATTTTTACTACTGGTATATAGTGCCATTGTCTGACTGGGAATTCAAAGAATATATTGGGGTTATAAATACCCTCATTTCTTGCTACTGCCATATAGTGCCAGTTTCTGACTGGTAATTCAAAGAATATATTGGGGTTACGTGCACCCACAATTTTTACTACTGGTATACAGTGCCATTGTCTGACTGGGAATTCAAAGAATATATTGGGGTTACGTGCACCCACAATATTTACTACTGGTATATAGTGCCATTGTCTGACTGGGAATTCAAAGAATATATTGGGGTTACGTGCACCCACAATTTTTACTACTGGTATACAGTGCCAGTTTCTGACTGGGAATTCAAAGAATATATTGGGGTTACGTGCACCCACAATTTTTACTACTGGTACACAGTGCCATTGTCTGACTGGGAATTCAAAGAATATATTGGGGTTATAAATACCCTCATTTCTTGCTACTGGTATATAGTGCCATTGTCTGACTGGGAATTCAAAGAATATATTGGGGTTACGTGCACCCACAATTTTTACTACTGGTATACAGTGCCAGTTTCTGACTGGGAATTCAAAGAATATATTGGGGTTACAAATACCCTCATTTCTTGCTACTGCCATATAGTGCCAGTTTCTGACTGGTAATTCAAAGAATATATTGGGGTTACGTGCACCCACAATTTTTACTACTGGTACACAGTGCCATTGTCTGACTGGGAATTCAAAGAATATATTGGGGTTACGTGCACCCACAATTTTTACTACTGGTATACAGTGCCATTGTCTGACTGGGAATTCAAAGAATATATTGGGGTTATAAATACCCTCATTTCTTGCTACTGCCATATAGTGCCAGTTTCTGACTGGTAATTCAAAGAATATATTGGGGTTACGTGCACCCACAATTTTTACTACTGGTATACAGTGCCATTGTCTGACTGGGAATTCAAAGAATATATTGGGGTTATAAATACCCTCATTTCTTGCTACTGGTATATAGTGCCATTGTCTGACTGGGAATTCAAAGAATATATTGGGGTTACGTGCACCCACAATTTTTACTACTGGTATACAGTGCCATTGTCTGACTGGGAATTCAAAGAATATATTGGGGTTACGTGCACCCACAATTTTTACTACTGGTATACAGTGCCATTGTCTGACTGGGAATTCAAAGAATATATTGGGGTTATAAATACCCTCATTTCTTGTTACTGCCATATAGTGCCAGTTTCTGACTGGTAATTCAAAGAATATATTGGGGTTACGTGCACCCACAATTTTTACTACTGGTATACAGTGCCATTGTCTGACTGGGAATTCAAAGAATATATTGGGGTTATAAATACCCTCATTTCTTGCTACTGCCATATAGTGCCATTGTCTGACTGGGAATTCAAAGAATATATTGGGGTTACGTGCACCCACAATTTTTACTACTGGTATACAGTGCCATTGTCTGACTGGGAATTCAAAGAATATATTGGGGTTACGTGCACCCACAATTTTTACTACTGGTATATAGTGCCATTGTCTGACTGGGAATTCAAAGAATATATTGGGGTTATAAATACCCTCATTTCTTGCTACTGCCATATAGTGCCAGTTTCTGACTGGTAATTCAAAGAATATATTGGGGTTACGTGCACCCACAATTTTTACTACTGGTATACAGTGCCATTGTCTGACTGGGAATTCAAAGAATATATTGGGGTTACGTGCACCCACAATATTTACTACTGGTATATAGTGCCATTGTCTGACTGGGAATTCAAAGAATATATTGGGGTTACGTGCACCCACAATTTTTACTACTGGTATACAGTGCCAGTTTCTGACTGGGAATTCAAAGAATATATTGGGGTTACGTGCACCCACAATTTTTACTACTGGTACACAGTGCCATTGTCTGACTGGGAATTCAAAGAATATATTGGGGTTATAAATACCCTCATTTCTTGCTACTGGTATATAGTGCCATTGTCTGACTGGGAATTCAAAGAATATATTGGGGTTACGTGCACCCACAATTTTTACTACTGGTATACAGTGCCAGTTTCTGACTGGGAATTCAAAGAATATATTGGGGTTACAAATACCCTCATTTCTTGCTACTGCCATATAGTGCCAGTTTCTGACTGGTAATTCAAAGAATATATTGGGGTTACGTGCACCCACAATTTTTACTACTGGTACACAGTGCCATTGTCTGACTGGGAATTCAAAGAATATATTGGGGTTATAAATACCCTCATTTCTTGCTACTGGTATATAGTGCCATTGTCTGACTGGGAATTCAAAGAATATATTGGGGTTACGTGCACCCACAATTTTTACTACTGGTATACAGTGCCAGTTTCTGACTGGGAATTCAAAGAATATATTGGGGTTACAAATACCCTCATTTCTTGCTACTGCCATATAGTGCCAGTTTCTGACTGGTAATTCAAAGAATATATTGGGGTTACGTGCACCCACAATTTTTACTACTGGTATACAGTGCCATTGTCTGACTGGGAATTCAAAGAATATATTGGGGTTATAAATACCCTCATTTCTTGCTACTGGTATATAGTGCCATTGTCTGACTGGGAATTCAAAGAATATATTGGGGTTACGTGCACCCACAATTTTTACTACTGGTATACAGTGCCATTGTCTGACTGGGAATTCAAAGAATATATTGGGGTTACGTGCACCCACAATTTTTACTACTGGTATATAGTGCCATTGTCTGACTGGGAATTCAAAGAATATATTGGGGTTACGTGCACCCACAATTTTTGCTACTGGTATATAGTGCCAATTTCTAACTGGGAATTCAAAATGCGCAAGGCTCCCGGAAAGGGACGTGGACGAGGCCGTGGGCGAGGTCGGGGGAATGGTTCTGGGGAGCAAGGTAGCAGTGAAGCCACAGGGCGTCCCGTGCCTACTCCTGTGGGGCAGCAAGCATTGCGCCACTCCACAGTGCCAGGGTTGCTTGCCACATTAACTAAACTGCAGGGTACAAACCTTAGTAGGCCCGAGAACCAGGAACAGGTCTTGCAATGGCTGTCAGAGAACGCTTACAGCACATTGTCCAGCAGCCAGTCAGACTCTGCCTCCTCTCCTCCTATTACCCAACAGTCTTGTCCTCCTTCCTCCCAAAATTCCCAAGCTTCACAGAACAATAACCCCAACTGTCCCTGCTCCCCAGAGCTGTTCTCCGCTCCTTTCATTGTCCCTCAACCTGCCTCTCCACGTCACGATTCCACGAACCTAACAGAGGAGCATCTGTGTCCAGATGCTCAAACACTAGAGTCTCCTCCATCTCCGTTCGATTTGGTGGTGGATGACCAGCAACCCACCCTCATCGACGATGATGTGACGCAGTTGCCGTCAGGGCATCCAGTTGACCGGCGCATTGTGCGGGAGGAGGAGATGAGACAGGAGTTGGAAGAGGAAGTGGTGGATGATGAGGACACTGACCCGACCTGGACAGGGGGGATGTCAAGCGGGGAAAGTAGTGTGGATGTTGAGGCAAGTGCAGCACCAAAAAGGGTAGCTAGAGGCAGAGGCAGAGGTCAGCAGCTTAGGCAAAGCCAGGCCACACCCGGAATCTCCCAAGATGTTCCAGTTCGTACCCAGCCCCGAAAAACTCCCACCTCGAGGGCACGTTTCTCGAAGGTGTGGAGTTTTTTCAAGGAATGCGCCGAGGACAGATATAGTGTTGTCTGCACAATTTGCCTCTCGAAATTGATTAGGGGCTCTGAGAAGAGCAACCTGTCCACCACTTCAATGCGCTGTCATTTGGAATCCAAGCACTGGAATCAGTGGCAGGCAGCAACGGCAGGACAAAGGCCGCCTGCCGTTCACGCCACTGCCACTGCCTCTGCCACTGCCTCTGCCTCTGCCACTGCCACTGCTGACTGTGCTGGCGATGCACTCCAGAGGACGAGCCAGGACACCACTTCATCTGCCTCCGCCACTTTGTTGACTTCTCCCTCATCCTCCCCTGTTCCTGTCTTATCTCCTTCTCCTGCACCATCAAAGGCACCATCAGGCGCTTCTTTACAACAACCCACCATCTCTCAGACATTGGAGCGGCGGCAGAAATACACTGCTAACCACCCACACGCGCAAGCCTTGAACGCCAACATCGCTAAACTGCTGGCCCAGGAGATGTTGGCGTTCCGGCTTGTTGAAACTCCCGCCTTCCTGGACCTGATGGCAACTGCGGCACCTCGCTATGCCGTCCCTAGCCGTCACTACTTCTCCCGGTGTGCCGTCCCCGCCTTGCACCAGCACGTGTCACTCAACATCAGGCGGGCCCTTAGTTCCGCGCTTTGCACAAAGGTCCACTTGACCACCGACGCGTGGACAAGTGCATGCGGACAGGGACGCTACATTTCACTGACGGCACACTGGGTGAATGTAGTTGAGGCTGGGACTGCTTCCCAAACTGGCCCGGTGTACCTCGTCTCCCCGCCTAACATTCCTGGCAGGGACACGAGAAGAACACCCCCCTCCTCCTCCTCCTCTACCGCCTCCTCCTCCGCCACCGCCTCCTCCTCCGCCACCGCCTCCTCCTCCGCTGTTAGATTGACCCCAGCTACGAGTTGGAAACGTTGCAGCACTGGCGTTGGTAGACGTCAGCAGGCTGTGCTGAAGCTGATCAGCTTGGGGGACAGACAGCACACTGTCTCCGAGGTGAGGGATGCCCTCCTCGATGAGACGGCAATATGGTTTGAGCCGCTGCACCTGGGCCCAGGCATGGTCGTTTGTGATAACGGCCGGAACCTGGTAGCAGCTCTGGATCTTGCCGGACTCCAACATGTTCCATGCCTGGCCCACGTCTTCAACCTAGTGGTGCAACGTTTCCTAAAGAGCTACCCCAATGTTCCAGAGCTACTGGTGAAAGTGCGGCGCATGTGCGCCCACTTTCGCAAGTCGACAGTAGCCGCTGCTAGCTTAAAATCTCTCCAGCAACGCCTGCATGTGCCACAACACCGGCTTTTGTGCGACGTCCCCACACGCTGGAACTCAACGTTTCAGATGTTGAATAGAGTGGTTGAGCAGCAGAGACCTTTGATGGAATACCAGCTACAAAATCCTAGGGTGCCACAAAGTCAGCTGCCTCAGTTTCTCATCCATGAGTGGCCATGGATGAGAGACCTTTGTGACATCCTACGGGTGTTTGAGGAGTCCACAAGGAGGGTGAGCTCTGAGGATGCGATGGTGAGCCTTACAATCCCGCTCTTGTGTGTTCTGAGAGAATCCCTGATTGACATCAGGGATAACTCAGATCACACAGAGGAGTTAGGGATAGCATCCGATCCGTCACAGCTGGAGAGTAGGTCCACACATCTGTCCGCTTCACTGCGTTTAATGGAGGAGGAGGAGGAGGAGGAAGAAGAGTTGTCCGATGATGTGATGGTGATACAGGAGGCTTCCGGGCAACTTCGAATCGTCCCATTGTTGCAGCGCGGATGGGTAGACATGGAGGATGAGGAGGAAATGGAGATTGAACTTTCCGGTGGGGCCAGAGGAGTCATGCCAACTAACACTGTGGCAGACATGGCTGAGTTCATGTTGGGGTGCTTTACAACCGACAAGCGTATTGTCAAAATCATGGAGGACAACCAGTACTGGATCTTTGCTATCCTTGACCCCCGGTATAAAAACAACATCTCGTCTTTTATTCCGGTAGAGGGGAGGGCCAATCGCATCAATGCTTGCCACAGGCAATTGGTGCAGAATATGATGGAGATGTTTCCAGCATGTGACGTTGGCGGCAGGGAGGGCAGTTCCTCCAGTAGGCAACCAAGTTCTCACCGGTCCACACAAACGAGGGGCACACTGTCTAAGGTCTGGGACACCTTGATGGCACCCCCTCGCCAAAGTGCCGCCACGGAGGGTCCTAGTGTCACCAGGCGTGAGAAGTATAGGCGCATGTTGCGGGAATACCTTTCCGACCACAGCCCTGTCTTCTCCGACCCCTCTGCGCCCTACACGTATTGGGTGTCGAAGTTGGACCTGTGGCTTGAACTTGCCCTATATGCCTTGGAGGTGCTGTCCTGTCCTGCCGCCAGCGTCCTATCTGAGAGGGTGTTCAGTGCAGCCGGTGGCATCATCACTGACAAGCGCACCCGTCTGTCAGCTGAGAGTGCCGACCGGCTCACTTTGATAAAAATGAACCACCACTGGATAGAGCCTTCATTTTTGGGCCCACCTGTGTAAAGCACCCCAACATGAAATTCCATGTCTGTACTCAACCTCTCCAATTCCTCCGCATCCTCATACTCATCCACCATAAGCGTTGCACAATTCTGCTAATACTAGGCTCCCTCCACCCTGATTTCCCCCAACTCTGCTGGTTAGAGGCTCCCTCCACCCTGCTTTCCCACAACTCTGCTGGTTAGAGGCTCCCTCCACCCTGATTTCCACCAACTCTGCTGGTTAGAGGCTCCCTCCACCATGAATTGGTCCAAACTGGGCTGTTTAGCGGCTCCCTCCACCATGAATTGGTCCAAACTGGGGTTTTTAGAGGCTCCCTCCACCATGAATTGGTCCAAACTGGGCTGTTTAGAGGCTCCCTCCACCATGAATTGGTCCAAACTGGGGTTTTTAGAGGCTCCCTCCACCATGAATTGGTCCAAACTGGGCTGGTTAGAGGCTCCCTCCACCATGAATTTGCCCAAACTGGCCTGTTTAGAGGCTCCCTCCACCATGAATTTGCCCAAACTGGCCTGTTTAGAGGCTCCCTCCACCATGAATTGGTCCAAACTGGGGTTTTTAGAGGCTCTCTCCACCATGAATTGGTCCAAACTGGGCTGTTTAGAGGCTCCCTCCATCATGAATTGGTCCAAACTGGGGTTTTTAGAGGCTCCCTCCACCATGAATTGGTCCAAACTGGGGTTTTTAGAGGCTCCCTCCACCATGAATTGGTCCAAACTGGGGTTTTTAGAGGCTCCCTCCACCATGAATTTGCCCAAACTGGGCTGTTTAGAGGCTCCCTTCACCATGAATTTGCCCAAACTGGGCTGTTTAGAGGCTCCCTCCACCATGAATTGGTCCAAACTGGGGTTTTTAGAGGCTCCCTC